>NW_026739266.1:0-15353 GCF_963082655.1 Stomoxys calcitrans | reverse complement strand
GAACTTCGACCTCGGTTGAATTCAACATACCTTCGATAAACACTGGTCCTTTTTGGATCTTCAACGCCAAAAATTGAATTAAGTTCATCGATGCACTGTTGTTGAGCTATCCACTCCGAAAGTTGTAAAAAATAATCGCAGGAAAATGTTCAGACTTAATTCCATTTTTATACCCACCACCAAAGGATGGGAGTATATTCATTTTGTCATTCCATTTGCAACACGTCGAAATATCCATTTCCAACCCTAAGAGGATATAAATTCTTGATCGCCGTAAAAACCTGAGGCGATCTAGCCATGTCCGTCCGTCTCTCCGCCAGGATTCGAACCCAGGCGTTTGGCGTCATAGACGGACATACCTCTGCGATACGGTTGAAATCATGCTACAGTCTTTAAAAATAGAGATATTGAGCTGAAACTATTTCATTGATTCTTTTTTTGTCCATAGGCAGGTTAAGTTTGAAGACGAGCTATAACGACTATATCTTGATATAGCCCCCATATAGTCCGATCCGGCGCTTTAAGGTCTTAGACCCAAAAAAGCCACATTTATTATCTGATTTTTCTGAAATGTGGGACAGCGAGTTGTGGTAAGGCCTTTAACATCCTTCTTCAATTTGGCCCAGATCGGTACAGGTTTGGATATAGCTGCCATATAGACCGTTCTTTTGATATAAGGTCTTGGGCCCATTAAAGAAGCATTTATTGTCTGATTACGCCGAAATTTGGGTCAGATTGGTTCAACTGGCCTTGATCAGTTCAGATTTTCATATAGCTGCCATATAGACTGATCTCTCGATATAAAAATTGGAATATTGAGCTGATACCTTGCACAGGTTCGTGTTTTGTCTATAGGCAGGTTAAGTTCGAAGATAGGCTATATTGGACTATATCTTGATATAGCCCCCATATAGACCGATCCACCGATTTAAGGTCTTAGACCCATAAAAGCCACATTTATTATCCGATTTTGCTGAAATGTGAGAGAGTGAGTTGCGTTAGGCCACTCGACATCCTTCTTCAATGTGGCCCTGATCGGTCCAGATTTGGATATAGCTGCCATATAGACCGATCTCTCGATTGAAGGTTTTGGGCGCATAAAAGCCGCATTTATTGTCCGATTTCGCCGAAATTTGTAACAACGAGTTGTGTTAGGCCCTTTGACACCATTCTTCAATTTGGTCCAGATCGGTTCAGATTTAGATATAGCTGCCATATAGACCGATCCCTCGATTTAAAGTCTTGCGCCCATAACAGGCCCATTTATAATCCGATTTCGCTGAAATTTGACACAGTGACTTGTGTTAGGCTTTTCGACATACGTGTCCTATATGGTTTAGATGGGTCTTTATTTGGATATAGCTCCCAAAAAAGACCAATATTTTGTACTACAAAATTGTACAATGACTTGTACTTATTAGACCACTTAAAGTCCGTGCCGAATTCGGTCCAAATCGGACCATATTTCGATATAGCGGTTATGGGGACACAAATTATGCATTTCTCACTAGATTATGACGAAAGGGGTTTACATGTATACCGGATATGGTGGGTTTTCAAAATTCGGTCCGGCCGAACGCCTCTTTACTTGTTTTGGATGAGTTGAAACTTTTAAGTTACTGTACACAACACAAATAGCGCTCGTATGTCAAAACGTGCTGAGTACGTATAACCTCAAAAATGTCAAGCTTTACGATAGAGCTGTCAGTCGATAGATTGCAACACAGGGTTTGTCCAATACCGAAATTTAAAAGGCAATCCTCGTATCCTCCAAGGAGCTGCAGAATTCCACCCAGGATTTGTTCTTAGACTGTACAGCTCACCCTTGTATTTTCTAAGCTCAGCCCTATAGACTTACCAGTCGTATTGTACCCTTTAGGATTTCGCTCAATAGCAGAGGTTTTGAGGTTAGAATCTTCATTAGCCTAGAGGCCTCAGATGTATACTCCATAGATCTGCAAAATTCCACCCAATTTTTTGTTGAGCCTTTCTCAGCTCGTCCTTGTATTTTCTTAGCTTAGACTTATAGACATCCCAATCCTGTGTGTTGTCCTTAGGGCTTTCACCATGCTCGCCCTGATAGTTTCTTAGCTCAGCCTTATAGATGTCCCTAATCGTTTGGTGCTCTTGTGGCTTGTGCTCTATTGAAGAGTTTCCTGCAGCCCTACCTTGGACCAACCAGTTCTGGGGTCCACCATGGTGGTCGCTATTGCCCATTGGCTTGGCTCAATGACATGCTGACACAAGCGAGTCATTCAGAGCCTTCTTGGTCCGCTTAGTCTTTATGTCCTCCGCAGTTTCTACTTCCTTTTCTAGTCTAGAAAGGATACCCATTTCTTCTGTTTAGCCGAGGTAAGACTTCTGCAGTATATTCTCAATGACTGAAACTAACCTAACGATGAACAGAGAAGCTGTGGTCACCCAACACTCCCAGTCCCATATCCTTCCGCTTATATCCTCCTATACAAAGGTAACTTTTAGTACCTCCTGCCAGTTCCTGGTAATAAAGGTCGGTCTTTTCCTTTATTACAATCTGCCAGATTGCAGTTTGCAAATGCGAATTTGCCCATAAATTCCATTCCATTAAGGAATAGGGGCAAACTTCTCACATATCAATGAGTGCTGTCCGATTCAAATTTTAGCTCATTGATAAGGGGCCTCCTTTTTATAGCCGAATCCAAAGCGTACCGCAGTGCGACACTTCTTTGTGGAGAAGTTTTTACATGGCTGCCATACCAAACGGTACAGTACCTCACAAATGTCGCCAGCATTAGGAGAGGATAACCAATGCTGAACATTTTCATCATGTTCTCGCCAGGATTCGAACCCAGGCGTTCATCGTCATAGGCGGACATGCTAACCTCTCCGCTACGGTGGCCAGATTGCATCTTACGAGTATAATATTGGGTTGCCCAAAAAGTAATTGCGAATTTTTCATATAGTCGGCGTTGGCAAATTTTTTCACAGCTTGTGACTCTGTAATTGCATTCTTTCTTCTGTCAGTTATCAGCTATTACTTTTAGCTTGCTTTAGAAAAAAAGTGTAAAAAAAGTATATTTGATTAAAGTTCATTCTAAGCTTTATTAAAAATGCATTTACTTTCTTTTAAAAAATCCGCAATTACTTTTTGGGCAAACCAATATTTTCGATAAGCAGCTCACTCCGTTCATTGATATCGGAACTTCCCCATATCTAGTGATGTACATTTTCATCGCTTGCCACAATGAGGCCCTTTTTCCCCAGCAGAAGCGACTTCTACCTTTAGAGAACATTTAATGAGAAAATTTCATGAAATTTTTATGTTAAAAAAAATTAAATGAAAATGTTATTTTACGATAAAATTTCATAAACATTTTGTCCTTAATGAGAATTTTATGGAAATTTTGTCTTAGAGAAAAAAAAATTTTTATGGAAATTTTGTTTTACGATAAAATTTCATAAAACCTTTTGTCCTTAATGAGAATTTTATGGAAATTTTGTCTTCGGACAAAAATGTAAGAGAATTTTGTCTGTAGAGAAAATTTAAGGGAAATATTGTTTTATTGAAATATTGTCCTCTCTGCATTCAATTCATCTCCTTGTGCCTTTTTCCATCGTATATTTCTTCTCTGGAGTTCATTTGGTTTTTTCTTCTTTTTCCTTATTTATGTCCTATATGCGTGCTGTCAGAGGTGTTTTTTTAGCCCCATCTTCTGTTATTTGGCTGATTTGACTTACCTGTGAAGCTTTCGTTGGTTGTGGTATTACTGTAGACTGACACTGGAAGAAAAGAAAAAAAGAAAAATACCAATAAAAATGAAAATCGAGTCTTCACTCATATTTATTTAGAAAAAGGTCTTTAATAGGTCTTTAAGGAAATTTAAGAACTCTAAAATCAATATGGTTCAATAAGTGTCTATTTATAGTTTCAGCAAAGTATTTACTTGTGACAAGTCTAATTTAATTAACCTAATGCAAGTATTGGGTTAAGAAAGTCTTTCCCAAATTGTTTCTTAAGCTCTTTTTCACATGTAGTCAGCTGATGACATTTCGATGCTCTGCCTATGCCCTGCTATTCACAATAAGAGAGCATTGCACACTCACACACTTGAGAGTCACACACAGAACAACCGAATGCCTTCAACAACAACAATAACCAACAATGATCAACTCTACTTAGGGTAGCCAACCACTACACGTAGCCGATTACTGTAGCAATTACTATCAGCTGTGTGTTGGATTTGATGTTTAACGGGGAGGGGGGAAATACGAAGAGAGGTGTTCAATTACTTTAGCCGAAGCAATAAGTTCTCAAAGAGCATCATTGCTAGTGAGAGTGTTGAATCGGTCTATGTATGTTAACAAGAAGAGAATTGTACGCGAGTCAGAGATGCCGCCTTCAAACCTCAAGTTGCTGGTTGAAGCCGTTTCTACAGGGAAGAAAAGCCTCATTGTAGGAAGTGAAGCTAGTGCACATCAGCAGATATGGGGAAGTTTGGATGTCATCGAATCTTGTTTGTATGTTTGTTTGTTTGTCGGTTTATTTGTTTGTTCCGTATAGACTCAAAAACGGCTGAACCGATTACCTTGAAATTTGCACAGATTGTGTAGGTTGCTCTGGAAGGAAACATTGGCTATATAATTTTTTGATATCGGGAGGGGGGCGGACCCTCCCCCTTACCCCAAAAGTACTAGCCAAAATTAAAAGTAGACCGATCGGGACAATATGGGATTCAAATGAAAGGTATTCAAGAGTAGAGTACGAATTTTATAATAAAAGTTGGTTCCAAGTACCTGGGGAACCGCCCCAGCCCAAAACCCCTTAAAATAGGTTTATTTGACGATCATGACAATATGGGACTTAAATGAAAGATATTCGGGAGTAGATTACGAATATGGTCACGTAGTAGAAATAGGTACGAATGGGTACCAATGACATAATAAAAGATGGGTCCAAGTACCTGTGGGGCCGCCCCAGCCAAAACCCCCTTTAAAATAGGTTTATTTGATGATCATGACAATATGGGACTCAAATGAAAGGTATTCGGGAGTAGATTGCGAATAAGGTCACGAAGCAGAAATAGGTACGAATAGGTATCAATTTCATAATAAAAGTTGGGTCCAAGTACCTGGGGGGCCGCTCCAGCCCCAAAACCTCTTAAAATAGGTTTATTGGACAATCATGGCAATGTGGGACTCAAATGGAAGGTATTCGGGAGTAGATTGCGAATATGGTCACGAAGTAGGAATAGGTACGAATAGGTACCAATTTCATAATAAAAGTTGGGTACAAGTACCTTGGGGGCCGCCCCAGCCCCAAAACCCCTTAAAATAGCTTCATATGACACCCATGACAATATGGGACTCAAATGAAAGGTATTAGGGAGTAGATTGTAAATATGGTCATTAGGAATAGAATTAGAATAGACTTTATAATTTAATGATAACGGAAGGGGCGGGCGGACCCTCCACCGTTACCCCAAAAACACCACCCAAAATCAAAAGTGGACCGATAGGGACAATATGGGATACAAATGAAAAGTATGTGGGAGTAGATAACGAGTCTGGCATAAAAATTGATGTCGAAGTATAGGGTGTCACCCCACTCCCATAAAAACGACCAAAATGGGCACATTAACCTATCATGTATATATTGGACTTGGTTTGTTTGTTTCGTATAGATTGAAAATGGCAGAACCGATTTTCTCGAAACTGTCGCATTTTGTGTAGGTTGGTCTGGAAGGAAACATAGGCTATATAATTTTTCGGTATTTGGAGGGGGCGGACCCTCCCCCTTACCCCAAAAGTACTACCCAAAAATAAAAGTCGACCGATCGGGACAATATGGGATTCAAATGAAAGGTATTCGAGAGTAGATTGCGAATATGGTCACGAAGTAGGAATAGGTACCAATTTCATAATAAAAGTTGGGTCCAAGTACCTGGGGGACCGCCCCAGCCCCAAAACCCCTTAAAATAGGTTTATTTGACAATCATGACAATATGGGACTCAAATGAAAGGTATTCGGGAGTCGATTACGAATATGGTCACGAAGTAGGAAAAGTCTTTATAATTTATTGATAACGGAAGGGGCGGGCGGACCCTCCACCGTTACCCCAAAAACACCACCCAAAATCAAAATTGGACCGATCGGGACAATATGGGTGTCAAATGAAAAGTATGTGGGAGTAGATAACGAGTCTGGCATAAAAATTGATGTCGAGGTATAGGGTGTCACCCCACTCCCATAAAAACGACCAAAATGGGCACATTAGCCTATCATGGATATATAGCACTTGGTTTGTTTGTTCCTTATAGATTGAAAACGGCAGAACTGATTTTCTCGAAACTGTCGCATTTTGTGTAGGTTGGTCTGGAAGGAAACATAGGCTATATAATTTTTCGGTATCGGAAGGGGGACGGACCCTCCTCCCCCTTATACCAAAAACACAACCCAAAATCAAAAGTGGGCCGACCGGGACAATATAGGCGTCAAATGAAAAGTTTGAGAGAGTAGATAACGAATCTCGCATACAAATTCATGTCGAAGTATAGAGGGTCACCCCACCCCCATAAAAACACCCAAAATGGTCATATTAGTCATTCACGGATATTGGGACTTGGTTTGTTTGTTCCGTATAGATTGAAAACGGCAGAACCGATTTTCTCGAAATTGTCGCATTTTGTGTAGGTTGGTCTGGAAGGAAACACAGGCTTTATAATTTTTCGGTATCGGAAGGAGGACGGACCTTCCTCCCCCTTATGCCAAAAACACAACCTAAAATCAAAAGTGGACCGATAGGGACAATATAGGCGTCAAATAAAAGGTATTGGAGAGTAGAATACGAATATGGATTACAGTTTGAGTCTAAGTACCCATCGGCCGGCCCCAACCCCAAAACTCCCCCAAACAGACATATTGGACGCTCATTTCAATATGGGGCTCAAATGAAAGGTATTCGGGAGTAGATTTCGAATCTGGCATACAAAATCTGATCGAAGTATAGGGGATCACGCCACCCCTCAAAAACATCATCAGACCCATTATGACTATATGAGACTTGCCTGAACCGATTTTCTTAAAATTTTCATAGATTGTGTACGTTTGTCTGGAAGGAAACATAGGCTATATAATTTTCAGATATCGCGTGGAGGTGGACCCTCCCCCTTACTTCAAAAATAAATTCTCACACATCAATGAGTGACCTTTCCTATTCAAGTTTAAACTCAATGATAAGGGACCTTTTTTATAGTCGAGTCCGAACGGCGTCGCGCAGTGTGACACCTCTTTGGGGCAAATGACCATGCATGGCATTGTACCTTGCAAATGTCGCCAACATTAAGAGGGGGGAGGGGTTTGCTGCCCTTCCTTGGTCTAAGGAAGGGCAGCAAACACTCTTCAACAGAGCAAAAGCCACAAGAGCACCAAACGATTGGGACATCTATAAGGCTGAGCTAAGAAAATATCAGGGCGAGCTGAGAAGGCTCAGAAAAAATCCTGTGTAGAATTCTGCAGATTCGTGGAGGATACATCTGAGTCCTTTAAACTAAGGAAGATTCTGTCCTCGAGACCTATTACGGTGGGGTATATTCAGTAGTCAGAGAATGTATGGACAATGTCTAGTGAGGAAACACTAGAACTACTCGTTGATACACATTTTCCGGGCTGAGCAAAGAAACTATCAGGGCGAGCTGAGAATGTTTCAGAAAAAATCCTGGCTAGAATTCTGCAGCTCCGTGGAGGGTACATCTGAGTCCTCTAAACCTATTACGGTGGGGTATATTCAGTAGACCTATTACGGTGGGGTATATTCAGTAGACCTATTACGGTGGGGTATATTCAGTAGTCAGAGAATGTATGGACAATGTCTAGTGCGGAAACACTAGAACTACTCGTTAATACACATTTTCCGGGAAATTCTCCAACGGCCAATGTGGCGCCAGAAAAGGTATGACGCTGAACGCTTGGGTTCGAATCCTGGCAGGAACATCAGAAAATTTTTCAGCCGTGGTTATCCCCTCCTAATGCTGGCGACATTTGTGACGTACTTCGCCACGTAAAAACTTCTCCCCAAAATGGTGTCGCTCTGGGGCACGCCAGACTCGGACTCGGCCATAAAAAGGAGGCCCCCTATCATTAGATTTAAACTTGAATCGGACTGCACTCATTGATATGTGAGAAGTTTGCTCCTTAGTGGAATGTTCATGGGCAAAATTTGCATTTGCCTGTGGACTTCCACATCTCTACTTGGTCCATTACTGTGGAACCTTATGTTTGACGGTATAGTTAGACTTAAATGTGGATGGTTCAACTGTAGAAACTAGAGGGCATCTTTCTTCTTCTGTTTCTGTGGTATCAAGGGAGAGAACACAAAGAGAGGAGCTAATTAACAGCAGCCGAGGCCAATTTCACAAATAAATCAGTTTTTTTTAGTATGTTGAAAATTTCTGAAGAGATTTGATTTATTAGTTCATTAAGGGACATTAAAAATTCTTGTATATTCCAATAGACTTTGTTTTGTAGTTGCCAATGGTGACATAATGTATAGCAAACTTAAAACAACTAACTTTGTTCTACTTTTTTGGCAAATGAAAAACAAATTCCTTGGCTCACTAAAGAAAAAAAATCAAAATACAGGTAATGTCCTTATTGTTGCCAAGGTAATCTATAATGAGATGGTATGAGGGTGATAAAAATCGATTTATCAAAAAAATATATGTAGCCGAGCCCTACAATGAATACAATATTCCTAATGGATATGGAAGGGGAGGGAACAAAAAGAGATTTCTTCTTAAGGCAAAAAAAAGTTTAAATGAGTTTGTCATCCAATAACACCTGATACAATGTCGGCAAGTGAAAGGAAACGACAACAAGAAAAAGAAAAACGAAATGAAAATTCATTATCAATACACATTTTATGCTTAATTTTGCCCAAAGTCATAGCAAATGATTTAAAGACAAGACTTTAAAAATGCTTATGGCTTGCAAAATAATCACTGCTTAACATTTCATTAATTTTCCGACAGTGCTGTATTTGGCTTAATAAACCATACAGTTAAAAAAAAATTGCCAACTTAAACTGTCAAGCCATAAAAACTGTTGAACCAATTTGCCCCTTAGGCTATCAAAGCCACCCCCTTTGGGTTATTTTTATGGGAGTCCTTCCTTATGTATTTATCCAGAATCTGCCATGTGACAATATAGCTGCGTATACATTTTTATTTATGACTGATTTTTTCCATAATTTCACAAAATGTATTGTCAATTAACCATTTGTGTGCGTATGTTTCTCGCCATGCTTTTGGTTAAATATTTATTAAAGAATATTTGCCACAATAATGCACCAAAGGACAAATACGCTATTGCTCCAACCTCATACTTGTATAGGATGTTCTCTTGCACCCTATGGGGTTGTCTCCATGGTTTTAATGGTTTTATTATGCATGAATAAGCCGATGAAAACAGAGATACCATAAGGGGGGAAATTAAAAACAAAATTTAAAAAAAGTAACAAAAAAACTTTATAAAAACAAAATAAAATAAAATAAAAATAAAATAAAATAAAATAAAATAAAATAAAATAAAATAAAATAAAATAAAATAAAATAAAATAAAATAAAATATATAAAATAAACTGAAATAAAATAAAATAAAATAAAATAAAATAAAATAAAATTAAATTAAATAAAATAATATAAAATAAAATAAAAATAAAATAAAATAAAATAAAATAAAATAAAATAAAATAAAATAAAAATAAAATAAAATAAAATAAAATAAAATAAAATAAAATAAAATAAAAATAAAAATAAAATAAAATAAAATAAAATAAAATAAAATAAAATAAAATAAAATTAAATTAAATTAAATAAAATAATATAAAATAAAATAAAAATAAAATAAAATAAAATAAAATAAAATAAAATAAAATAAAATAAAATAAAATAAAATTAAATTAAATTAAATTAAATAAAATAATATAAAATAAAATAAAATAAAATAAAATAAAATAAAATAAAATAAAATAAAATGAAATGAAATAAAAATAAAATAAAATAAAATAAAATAAAATAAAATAAAATAAAATAAAATAAAATAAAATAAAATAAAATAAAATAAAACAAAACAAAACAAAATAAAATAAAATAAAATAAAATAAAATAAAATAAAATACAATAAAATAAAATAAAATAAAATAAAATAAAATAAAATAAAATAAAATGAAATGAAATGAAATGAAATGAAATAAAATAAAACAAAATAAAATAAAATAAAATAAAATAAAATGAAATGAAATGAAATAAAATAAAATAAAATAAAATAAAATAAAATAAAATAAAATAAAATAAAATAAAATAAAATAAAATAAAATAAAATAAAATAAAATAAAATAAAATAAAATAAAATAAAATAAAATAAAATAAAATAAAATAAAATAAAATTAAATTAAATAAAACAAAATAAAACTAAAATAAAAAATAAAATAAAATAAATTAAAATAACATATAAAAAAATAAAGTAAAACAAAAAAACATAAAATAAAATAAAATAAAAAAAAATAAAATAAAATAAAATAAAATAAAATAAAATAAAATAAAACAAAATAAAATAAAATAAAATAAAAAAGAAAATAAATAAAATAAAAATAAAATAAAATAAAGTAAAATAAAATAAAAAAATTAAATAAATAAAATAAAAAAATTAAATAAATAAAATAAAAAAACAAATAAAAACAAGTAAAAGCGTGCTAAGTTCGGCCGGGCCGAAATTTACATACCCTCCACCATGGATTGCATTTGTCGAGTTCTTTTCCCGGCGTCTCCTCTTAGGCAAAAAAAGGGTTAAAGAAAATATTTGCTCTGCTATTAGAGCGATATTATCCGGTTCGGACCACAATTAAGCCAATTCGAATAAGAATTGCTTCCTTTGGGGGCTCAAGAAGTAAAATAGAGAGACCGATTTATATGGAAGCTGTATCAAGCTATTAATCGATTTAGACCATATAAGACACGTATGTTGAAAGTCACGAAAGAAGCTGTTATAAAAAATTTCTGCCAAATCGGATGAGTATTGCGCCCTCTAGAGGCTCAAGAAGTCAAGATCACAGATTGGTTTATATGGCAGCTATATCAGATTATGGACCGATTTTGACCATACTTGGCACTGTTGTTGGACATCATAACAAAACACGTCGTGCAAATTTTCATTCCAATTGGATAAGAATGGCGCCCTCTAGAGGCTCAAGAAGTCAAAACCCAAGATCGGTTTATTTGGTAGCTATGTCAGGTTATTGACCGATTTGAACCATACCCGGCACAGGTGTTGGACATCATAACAAAACACGTCGTGCAAATTTTCATTCCAATTGGATAAGAATGGCGCCCTCTAGAGGCTCAAGAAGTCAAGACCCAAGATCGATTTATATGGCAGCTATATCAGGTTATGTACCGATTTGAACCATACCCGGCACAGTTTTTGAATATCATAACAAAATACATCATGCAAAATTTCATTCAAATCGGATAAGAATTGCGCCCTCTAGAGGCTCAAGAAGTCAAAACCCAAGATCGGTTTATATGGCAGCTATATCAGGTTATGAGCCGATTTTAACCATACTTGGCACAGTTATTGGACATCATAACAAAACGCGTCGTTCAAATTTTCATCCCAATCGGATAAGAATTGCGCCCTCTAGAGGCTCAAGAAGTCAAGACCCAAGATCGGTTTATATGGCAGCTATATCAGGTTATGAACCGATTTGAACCCTATTTGGCACAGTTGTTGGACATCATAACAAAACACGTCGTGCAAAATTTCATTCCAATCGGATAAGAATTGCGCCCTCTAGAGGCTCAAGAAGTCAAGACCCAAGATCGGTTTATATGGCAGGTATATCAAAACATGGACTGATATGGCCCATTTACAATCCCAACCGACCTACACTAATAAGAAGTATTTGTGCAAAATTTCAAGCGGCTAGCTTTACTCCATCGATAGTGTGCTTTCGACAGACAGGCGGACGGACATGGCTAGATCGACTTAAAATGTCACAACGATCAAGAATATATATACTTTATGGGGTCTCCGGCAAATATTTCGAGTAGTTACAAACAGAATGACGGAATTAGCATACCCCCCCCCCCCCCCCTACGGTGGAGGGTATAAAAAGAAAATAATATAAAAGAAAATAAAATTATATTTTCTCTTTCTCGAAAGAAAAATTTGCATAGAAAAAGAACCCCTGCTTGGACTTAATCACCCTGCAGCTGTCGAATGAGGCGAATTACCATGGCTTAGAAGCTATCCTGAGGGAGGAATAATGAAGGTACACAATGCCATAAGATGTTTTATTGGATGTATACGAACATTGTGAAACCAACCCTGGTATGGTGTAGGGCCATAGAGAAGAGGACTCGTACGAGGGAATTAAAGAAAGGCCAACGAATTGCCTGCGTCAGGGGTCACATGGGGATCTTAAATCCGCACCGCAGATAGCGACGGGGCACCACTGTGCGCTTTATGCTCCTGCAGGAGGATGTTCGGTAGGAAGTGGTGGGTAACCCCCAAGATGATTTATTGGCTGTATACGGCCATTGTGAGACCCGTACTGACCTATGGAGCACTGGTATGATGGGAGCCGTAGAGAAATGGACTCGTACTAGGGCATTTGATAAAGTACAGAGACTGGCCTGCGTCGGTGTCACATGGGGATCTGAGATCCGCACCGCAGGTAGCGACGGGGCACCACTGTACGCTTTATGCTCCAGCAGGAGGATGTTCGGTAGGAAGTGGTGGGTAACCCCCAAGATGATTTATTGTCTGTATACGGCCATTGTGAGACCCGTACTGACTTATGGAGCACTGGTATGGTGGGGGCTGTAGAAAAGAGGACTCGTACGAGGGAATTCGAAAAGGTACAAAAACTGGCCTTCGTCGGGGTCACATGGGGTACCGCAGGTAGCGACGGGGTAGCACTATTCGCTTTATACTTCTGCAGGAGGATGTTCGTTAGAAAGTGAGGGATAATTTATTTGCTGTATACGGCCATTGTGAGACCAGTAATGACTTATTGAGCAATATTATGGTGGGGCCGTAGAGAAGAGGACTTGTACGAGGGAATTTGATAAAGTCCAGATACTGGCCGGCACCGGGGTCACATGGGGAACTGAGATCTGCGCCGCAGGCAGGGCTGGAAGCGATGCTAGATATGCTGCCCATAGGGGTCCATATCCGAAACTTCGCCGCCAAGGTCGGGCTTTGGCTGAGGGAGCTCGACAAGCTGAAGGGAGACAGTTGCCGCCACAGTTCAATTCTAGACGTCATGGATGCGTAGCGTAGACTTAGTAGGATCTCCTACAACCTGGCACCGGTCCCAGTTGGTATAAGAAAATTCAGTATTCGTTTTCCCGGGGGAGATGAATAGAGGGCGAATGCTGTGTTTGAGCAGAATGGAACCTTATTCTTCACTGATGGCTCTTACATGAAGTCATGGATTAGATTGTGGGGCTACTCTGACCCACTCAATATCGGTATGCCTCTGAGACTGCCATTGTATGGTCTTTCAGGCAAAGGTCTGTGGCCGTACAGTAGGTTAGGTTAGGTTTATTTTACAGTTTGCCATCAGACTCAGACGTTTTCGTCCATTATGATACCACAGAAACAAAAGAAGGAAAATGCCTTCTAGTTTCTACCGTTGAACCCTCCAGATCGCTTTAAAAAGCCCAATAACTTGCGAATGTTCACATGCGCTAAATCAGACAGGTTCTCAAAGACATGAGAACCTAAAGTGGAACTCCTTCTGACTGCTAGTGCGGGACACACACACAGAAGGTGTTCTATAGTCTCTTCTTCTTCGATGTCCTCACAGCTTCTGCAAAAGTCGTTGCTTTAGTCTGTCAGCATGTTTTCCGATTAGACAGTGACCTGTCTTGACGGACACAATGACTGAGACGTCTGTTCTAGCCAATGACAGCAAATCGGTAGACCTCTTCATATCTAGATTAGGCCACATAGTTTTGAAATGCTCGCAACCCCCTCTTTGTGACCATCTATCATTCGTTGTCGTTCGGGCCTGGTCCTGAAAACTTTGCTTACATGTCGCATGAGGCATGCCCACAGATTCCAGTACCCCGGAATGTGTAGGTTAGTGTCTGGTCTCGCAAGCTCGTTCACCTTACAAATCCCTGGGATATCTCTGTGGCCCGGCACCCAGAAGAGATGAATTTTGTTCAGCCATCTCGTTGAGAGATCTGCGACTGTCGAGGGCGGCTTTGGTATTCAGAAATACGTTCTCCAGGGATTTAATGACTGCCTGGCTGTCTGAAAAGATATTTATGCCAATTGTCGTAATGACATTATATCTTAGCCATTCCACCACTTCCTTAATTGCAAGGATCTCCGCCTGATACACACTGCAGTGATCGGGTAACCTTTTCGATATGACCAGTTCTAGATCTTTAGAGTACACCCCAAAGCCCACCTGGTCGTCTAGTTTGGAACCATCCGCATAGAAACCTATGAAACTTCTGTTACCAGGGATATGGTACTTCCAATTGGGTCTATCAGGAATAGTGGTACAGCCCGTACTGCAGCCGCAAGAGAAATTCTGATAAAGGATTTGCCACCCTAGAAACTCGGGATTTATTTGGACAGTATGGCAGCGCTCAAAGCCTTGGGGTTGAGCACGGTGAGGTCGCGGTGCATGGCGGTTTGCTTGGAGTCCCTGGATAGGCTCCGAGTCCATAATGTGATGTTGATATAGGTTCCCGGACATGGGGGCACCCTAGGCAATGAGAGGGCGAATGAATGCGCCAGAAGGCGTTCGTCGGCGCCGGGCAAACCAGCCACCGGTCTTGCCTACCTCTCATTTGTAGAAGAGTTGCCCAGAGCGACAGTAGAAGAGTTGCCCAGAGCGACGACAATGGTAAGATGGGATTCGGGGGATGGTTGCCGGACTGCTAGGGCCCTCTGGTCTGTCACCGATCGGGGGAGGACGAAGGAGTTACTGGCTTTCGATAGAGGTCGATGAATACTTGAACAGGGATCATAACCGTACACAATGCCATAGGCCGCATGATAACATAGCACGATCACTTTTTGAGAGTTGCCTTGATGAGGATGAGTAGGAGACTATCGAGCACTTGCTATGATCATGTCCGGATCTGCAGGGACTCAGACTTTCGATTCTCAGGAGCCGGTTCTTCTGCGACATGGGTTATCTTGCAAACTTCCCCCGAGAGGTCTCCTGAGATTTATCGAAGGGACGGAATAGTTCCGAAGGGAGTGCCATAAGCTCCGGCTGAGGACGGACGTGCTTGCGTGGGTATGGGCGTTTTATCTTCGCTCTGGTTTCCCATTTCTCCTTTTTATACCC
>NW_026739265.1:0-27400 GCF_963082655.1 Stomoxys calcitrans | reverse complement strand
ATGGGCCTAACACAACTTACTGTCCCAAATGTCAAAAAATTGGATAATAAATGTGGCTTTTATGGGCCTAAGACCCTAAATCGGCGGATCGGTCTATATGGGGGCTATATCAAGATATAGTCCGACATAGCCCATCTTCGAACTTAACCTGCTTATGGACAAAAAAAGAATCTGTGCAAAATTTCGGCTCAATATCTCTATTTTTAAAGACTGTAGCGTGATTTCAATAGACAGACGGACGGACATGTCTAGATCGTCTTAGATTTTTGCGCTGATCAAGAATATATATACTTTATAGGGTCGGAAATGGATATTTCGATGTGTTGCAAACGGAATGAAAAAATGAATATACCCCCATCCTTCGGTGGTGGGTATAAAAAGAAAATTTAAAGTAAGGAATTCCGTGTACTTACAAAATCCTTAATTGTTTTCAATACCACTCCCCTAAGTTGGTTCATGTCTGATATTGTGTCTCCACCTAAATACCGGTATCTGTTGGACGCGAAAACCGGGCAATGACAAAGGAAATGCTCCAACGTCTCATTATCTTCCCCGCATGCCCTACACATGCTATCACTTGCCGCACCGATTTTACATAAGTGAGCTCCTATGTGTCCCGTTATGATACCAATAGCTATACTGACCTCCTTTTTGCTTCCCTTCAGTAATAGCCTCGACTTCTCACGATCTGGATCCCCCCATAGGATTTTCGCCGTCCTACCAACCGTTTCGCTGTTCCACAATGTTGCATGCGCATTCGTCGCCCACTCTCTTAACTCGGACTGCGTTGACCCGAAAGGTTTCGGGTTAACTAAGTTTATTAACTGCAGTCCTCTGGCCTTCACCGCCAAATCGTCTGCCCTTTCATTTCCCGTTACTCCGTTATGGCCCGGCACCCAAACAATACGGATTGTGCCATCCTCAGAGAAGGCGTTAATCTCCTTCTTATACTGCAAGACTGTTCGTGACCTTACCGTCCTGGTTGTTATTACCAGGATGAAAAGATGTTCACGTCCTCGCGTTAGCACCACACCGCTACACGCATTTCGTGATCGTCCGGATTTCCGCCTGCAGGACCGTATTATGGTCAGGCAGTCTAAAACAGATGTCATACCCTGGGTTTTCAATGTAAACCCCCAGGCCCACTCTGTCCTCTAGCTTTGATCCATCCGTGTAACATGATCTTCCAGATGGCAATACTAGGGTTCCGTCAATCCAAAACTGTGCCGATGGCAGCAGTACCTTGCACTCGACTTCAAGGTTCATCTCAGGTATCCGATCGGAAACCTAGCCCCTTCCTTCCAGGTTTCCTATCGTCGCTTCGATTATACCGCGATGGGATGAGCTGCTCCCATCCTCAATCCATTCTCCCATCGCCTTAAGTCTCATAGCCGCAGTGGCTGCCCCATACTTAATCTTTATGTACAATGGGTCGGATATCTAGAATAGTCTCCAGTGCCTTAGTGGGCGCTCCGCCTATGCCAAGACTACATATTCTCTGAACCAGTTGTATGCTCCTTATGTTGCACTTTTTCTCCATAGCATTCCTCCAAACTACTGAAGCGTAAGTAAGTATTGGTCTAATCACGCTCCTGTAGAGCCAGTGGACTATCTTAGGATTCAGGCCCCATTTTAAGTCTACGGCCCGTCTACATAGTGCCCAACATGTGTGAGCCCTCTCAGTATGCTCCTGAATGTGACACTTCCAATTCAGTTTGCTGTCCAATATCACACCAAAGTATTTGACCTTGTCAGATATCGAAATCTTCTCACTGAGGAAACGTGATGCGTTAAATTCGCCCACCTTCGTCTTCCTCGTGAACAGGCATTTTTCAGTCTTCTCTGTGTTAACATTGAGACCTCTGGGTCTAGCCCAGTCATATGCCATATGCAAGACCCTTTCGGCCCTTCTGCATAGCTCGTTCGGATCCTTACCTCTTAGAAATATTACAACATCGTCTGCGTAGCAGACGATCGGGATAATATGGCATTCAACTTAAAGGTGTTCAAGAGTACGAATTTCATAATAAAAGTTAGGTCCAAGTACCTGTGGGGCCGCCACAGCTCCAAAACATGACAATACGGGACTCAAATGAAAGGTATTGGGAAGTAGATTATGAATGTGGTCAGGAAGGAGAGTAGGCTTCATAATTTATTGTTAACGGAAGAAGGCGGACCCTCCGCCGTTGCCCCAGAAACACCACCCAAAATCAAAAGTGGACCAATAAGAACAATATGGGTATCAAATGAAAATTATACCGGAGTAGAGAACGAATCTGGCATACAAATTCATGTCGAAGTATAGGGGGTCATCCCGCCCCCACAAAAAACGCCCAAAATGGGCACAGTAGCCTATAACGGATATATGGGACTCGGTTTGTTTGTTCCGTATAGACTGAAAAACGGCAGAACCGATTTTGTCGAAATTTTCGCATATTGTGTACGTTGGTCTGGAAGGAAACAAAGGCTATATAGTTTTTCGATATCGGACGGGGGACGGAGGGTCCGTCCTTATGCCAAAAACACAACCCAAAATCAAAAGTGGAGCGATCAGGACAATATAGGTATCAAATCAAAGGTATTCAGGAGTAGAGTACGAATTTCATATTAAAAATTGGGTAGAGGTAACTGGAGGGGCCGCCCCAACACCCAAAACCCCCTAAATAGGTTTTTTTGGACGATCATGACAATATGGGACTCAAATGAAAGGTATCCGGGTGTAGATTACGAATATAGTCAGGAAGAAGCAATAGGTTTTATTATTTGTTGATGTTGGAAGAGGGCGGATCCTCCCCCGTTACCCCAAAAACACCACTCAAAATCAAAAGTTGACCGATAAGGACAATATGGATATCAAATGAAAGGTATTGAAGAGTAGAATATGAATATGGTATTAAAAATTGGATCCAAGTAAACAGGAAGTGGCCCTAACCCCAAAATATCTAAAAACAGAGAAATTGGTCGTCCATATCAATAAGGGGCTTAAACGGAAGGTATTCGGGAGTAGATTACGAATCTGGCAGACAAAATCAGACCAAAGTATAGGGGGTCACGCCACCCCTCAAAATCGCCATTAGACCCATTATGACTATATGATACTTTGCTGAATCGATTTTCTTAAAATTTTCATAGATTGTGTACGTTCGTCTAGAAGGAAACATAGCCTATATAATTTGAGATATCGGATGGAGGCGGACCCTCCCCCTTACCCCAAAACGCCACCTTTATCAATATGGGGCTTAAATGAAAGGTATTCGGGAGTAGATTACGAATCTGGCATACAAAATCAGATCGAAGTGCGGGTGGTCACCCCACCCCTCAAAAACGCTCCAAATGGTCATATGACCCATCATGACTATATGAGACTCGGTTTGTTTGTTATTTCCGTAGAATCAAAAAAAGGAAACATAGGTTATATGATTTTTAGATATCGGATGGTGGCTGACCCTCCCCGTTACACCAAAAACGCCCCAAAACCAAAAGTGAATTGGTAGGTACAAATGGGTATCAAATGAAAGGCATTGAAGACTAGGTAATTAATATCGTATTAAATTTTGGGTCAAAGTACCCAGGGGGCCGCCACAACCCCAAAACTCCTCTAAACAGATAAATTTGACGTTCCTATCAATATGGGACTCAAATGAAAAGTATTAGGCAGTAGATTACAAATATGGCATAAAACATTAGGTCCAAGTAATGGGAGGTCGCCCATCCCCAAATAACCCCAATTGGGCATATTATCCTACCATGGCTATATGGGACTCAAATGAAAGCTATTAGGGAGTAGATTACGAATATGACATTGAAATTTGCGTTCAAAAGATATGTCATATGGGTTATTTGACCCATTATGACAATAGGGGACTCTAATGAAAAGTATTTGAGAGTAAAAAACGAATTTGATTTCCAATTTTGGAGCCAAGTGTTTTGGGGTACGCCCTAAAGCACAACTGAACATCATTTCCGTTGGAAATAAAGAACGAATTTGATATCTAATTTCAGTGCAAAGTGTCGGTGGCCGCCGCAGCCCCAAAATACCCTCCAAACGGTTCATATTTTCTGGCCATGGCAATATGGGGCTCAAATTAAAGGGATTTGGAAGTGCAGCACGAATTTGATATCCATATTTGAGTCGAAATGTCTGAGGTGCCATCCCTCCCCTGAAAAGCACTCATTACCCTAATTTTTAAAAACACCAGGAACCGAGCAGGGGCAAACTTCTCACACATCAATGAGTGGTTTCCGCTTCAAGTTTAAACTCAATGATAAGGAACTCTCTTTTATAGCCTAGTCTGAACGGCGTCCTGCAGTGCGACACCTCTTTGGGAAAAATTTTTTAAATGGCCATGCATGGCATTGTACCTGGCAAATGTCGTCAACATTAAGAGGGGATAACCATCGCTTTATCCGATGTTCTCGCCAGGATTCGAACGCGTTAATCGTCTTAGGCTACAATGGCACGAATGCGATATACACATTCAGGGCGAAGTGTCCCCACCCTAAAAAGATATTAGAGAGTTAAGAGAGAGAGAGAGAGAGAAGGCGCTGCGGATCGGGCCCGGTTCTGCTAGTCTCATATATAACGACTTGCATTTTCAAGTTTTCAAAAGATATATCCGATTATATACCGATTTGGACCATTGCAAAACGCAGTGCGCAAAAAATCATCAAAATCGTATTATAACTGCGCCGTTAAGGAGCTTAAGACGTTAAATTGGTTATATACAGTTTGGGACACTATTTGCCACGAATATTCATAGACATAACAAATGAGCGCTATATCTTTATTAAGCCCCCTGAACCGATATCTTGAACATAATTATTGATCCGAATTAAAAATATTATTTTTTTTTATCAAAAAAGAGAACCTTTATACCTCTTTTTATTGTCTTCAAAACTCATTCGTCATTGAAAATACTGTGCCACTTCATATGCCTGCACTGTGAAGCGTGAAAAAAAAAATAATAAATGAATTCCCATAAGCAGTTTCCACAGTTGGACGTGTAAATAAACCCAAATTGCTTTAGATTTCGACAGATGAGTTGAAGAGAATCGGCGTGAGTAGGAACACAAGTCTAACACATGGCATAGGCAACAAATAAATGGCTGCCAACGAAACGAAGAAAACTACAAAACGCCAACAAGAATCCAGAAGTCTACACAACCAGACATATTGGCAGGCTGTGGTTTAAGAGATTTGGGGCCAAAGCAACCCCTTACGTACTACGTATGTTGTGGCAAATCCCAATAGCTGCAGCTGTTAGAGCAATAAAAATGTAAATGTTTATTTAACGATGATACGCGGTATTTCTACAAAACAGCAAAGGCTAGGAGAGCAAATAAGGAAAAGAGTTTTACAATTTCCCCAAAAAAAAAAAACAACAACAACAAAATAAAAAAGCAAAAACACCGACCCCAGTACTCAGACACACACAAACACAAAAATGCAGCGAAATGACAGAGTAATCCTTGAGTTGTTTGAGGCAAGGGTTCACTAGCATTCGTCTGCCACTTCTGAAGCTCAAGTCAGGGCTTTTGCCAAAATACATACCCATTTCGAAAATAGATTTGTAAGTATGGGTAAAGGCCCGAAAATTGAGCGTCAATCAGTTACAATTGACATATGTTTAAAACAGACCCAACCACAGAGAAATTCTTATTTCAAAACAATAGCCTCAAACCCAACACTTTCACATATTTTCCCACATACGTTTACACCCATACGGCCTTCATACATCTCCCCGCCCTTTTAGGCCGTTTGATTTCTCATCGACACTTGCCCAAAAGTCACGTTTTATTTGGCATCCTTGCTTAGCCTTTTCCATTTCTTTGAACATCAATAAACGTCAAGAGTTCCATGAAATGAAAAAAAAAATTTTCTCGGTCATCTAAATGCCGGAAAAAGGCAAAGGAACTGACAAAATGGCAAACACCATTGATACAGTCTCTAATCCCTTTAAAACAATTGGCTGATTAAGGCTGAGGGTAAGTGGTTTTGAATTGACAATAAAGCCACTTAAAGCTGGCTGGAGAAAGGGACGCCCGCCTTATTTGATCATATACAGGAACATACTTAAATTTATAAAGAGGAAATTATGATATTTTTCAAGATATTTGGGCTCAAGGACCATATTATTCCACGAATCAGCGGATGCCTTCGACGGATTGCCTCATAATCATTTTCTGAATTGATCCAGACATGTCTGTGTGTCTGTCCGTCCGTCAATCTGTCTGTCGGACCATGTTAATTTGTGATGAAAGTGCAATTATCATACCATCACCATCACATGTTATAAATAAACAAGTAAGAGCGTGCTAAGTTCGGCCCGGCCGAATCTTGTATACCTTCCACCATGGATCGCATTTGTCGAGTCCTATGCGCGGTATCTCTTTTTAGGCAAACAAAGAATATTGAATAAGAACTGCTATGCTATGGGAGCTATATCGAGTTATAGTCCGATTCGGACCATCAATGAATGCTGGACATTGTAGAAGTCATTGTGTAACATTTCAGTCCACGGACGGACGGAAGGACGGACGGAAGGACGGGCGGAAGGACGGACGGAAGGACGGACGGAAGGACGGACGGAAGGACGGAGGGAAGGACGGACGGAAGGACGGACGGAATGACGGACGGAAGGACGGACGGAAGGACGGAAGGACGGACGGAAGGACGGACGGAAGGACGGACGGAAGGACGGACGGAAGGACGGACGGAAGGACGGACGGAAGGACGGACGGAAGGACGGACGGAAGGACGGACGGAAGGACGGACGGAAGGACGGACGGAAGGACGGACGGAAGGACGGACGGAAGGACGGACGGAAGGACGGACGGAAGGACGGACGGAAGGACGGACGGAAGGACGGACGGAAGGACGGACGGAAGGACGGACGGAAGGACGGACGGAAGGACGGACGGAAGGACGGACGGAAGGACGGACGGAAGGACGGACGGAAGGACGGACGGAAGGACGGACGGAAGGACGGACGGAAGGACGGACGGAAGGACGGACGGAAGGACGGAAGGACGGACGGAAGGACGGACGGAAGGACGGACGGAAGGACGGACGGAAGGACGGACGGAAGGACGGACGGAAGGACGGACGGAAGGACGGACGGAAGGACGGACGGAAGGACGGAAGGACGGACGGAAGGACGGACGGAAGGACGGACGGAAGGACGGACGGAAGGACGGACGGAAGGACGGACGGAAGGACGGACGGAAGGACGGACGGAAGGACGGACGGAAGGACGGACGGAAGGACGGACGGAAGGACGGACGGAAGGACGGACGGAAGGACGGACGGAAGGACGGACGGAAGGACGGACGGAAGGACGGACGGAAGGACGGACGGAAGGACGGACGGAAGGACAGACGGAAGGACGGACGGAAGGACGGACGGAAGGACGGACGGAAGGACGGACGGAAGGACGGACGGAAGGACGGACGGAAGGACGGACGGAAGGACGGAAATTTTGTTTCCATTTGTTTGTTTGGCGTCAATTTTAATATGGGTACCACATGTATTGAAAGAAATTCTATTAACAAACCGAATCAACGCTTGTGATATGCACCTTAAAGGCAATGAGTTCGATCCGTTTTTAAAACGAATCATAACTGGAGATGAAAAATTGATTATTTACAACAACGTTAGTCGAAAACGATCATGGTCCAAGCATGGTGAACCAGCTCAAACCACTTCAAAGGCTGATATCCACCAAAAAAAGGTTATGCTGTCTGTTTGGTGGGATTGGAAGGGTGTGGTATATTTTGAGCTGCTTCCAAGGAACCAAACGATTAATTCGGATGTTTACTGTCAACAATTGGACAAATTGAATACAGCCATCAAGGAGAAGCGACCAGAATTGGTCAATCGTAAAGGTGTCATATTCCACCAGGACAACGCTTGACCGCACACATCTTTGGTCACTCGCCAAAAACTGAGTGAGCTTGGCTGGGAACTTTTGATGCATCCACCATATAGCCCTGACCTTGCACCATCAGACTACCATTTATTTCGATCTTTGCAGAACTCCTTAAATGGTAAAACTTTCGGCAATGATGAGGCTACAAAATCGCACTTGGTTCAGTTTTTTGCAGATAAAGGCCAGAAGTTCTATGAGCGTGAAATACTAAATTTGCCAGGAAGATGGCAAAAGGTTATCGAACAAAATGGCAATTATATATTTGATTAAAGTTCATTCTAAGTTTTATTAAAAATGCATTTAATTTCTTTTAAAAAATCCGCAATTACTTTTTAGACAACCCAATATATACTTTATATATACGAAAGGACTGGCGGAAGGACGGATGGACGGACGGACATGGCTAGTTGGAGTCAGAATTTGGAGTTTGATTAGTATACCTCCGTCCTATGGTGGTGGGTATAAACAGAAACAGAGGAATCACCAAAAAATTATGTATTAACGGCGGTTATCATTCAGCACCATATAAGCGAATTTTTCGAGATTACACTTCAAGGGCAACGAATAACAGATTGCCATGTATAAGGGGAAGGATTTTCAATGCAAATGCAAATTTTCCCATGAAAATACCAATAAGGGACATACGTAAACTTCTCACATATAAATGAACGCTGTTCGATTCAAGTGTTAAGACCAATGATAAGGGACCTCCTTTTTACAGACCAGTCCATACAGTGTGCTGCAGTACGGCACCTCTTTGGGGAGACATTTTTACATGGCTTTAATAATAAATGGTGCAGTACCTTTCAAAAGTCGCCAACATTGGGAAAACCAATGCTGATAATTTTTTTCCGATGGCATCGCCAGGATTCGAACCCAGGCTTTGAACGTCATACTAACCTCTGCGCTATTATGGGAAGGATTTTCAATGCTTTGTCGAAGTTTCATTGTCTTGAATATTCCGTTGAAGTTAAGACTGTTTTATGAAATGTTGTGGAAATTTGTATATATTGGGTTGCTCAAAAAGTAATTGCGGATTTTTCATATAGTCGGCGTTGACAAATTTTTTCAACGGCTTGTGACTCTGTAATTGCATTCTTTCTTCTGTCAGTTATCAGCTGTTACTTTTAGCTTGCTTTAGAAAAAAAGTGTAAAAAAAGTATATTTGATTAAAGTTCATTCTAAGTTTTATTAAAAATGCAGTTACTTTCTTTTAAAAGACCCGCAATTACTTTTTGGGCAACCCAATACAATTGTTTCTTTCCAAGAATGTTACATTTTAATCCAATTTTTATTTTGTTTTATACATTTCTTCGAATTTTGGTGTTCATCCTTTTCTTAAACCTATCATTCTCTAATTGTTTCTATAAGCGGAAATGCAATTGACTCATCTTTCTGGTTTTAAATTGCGAATTTAGTCGACTTGTTTTCCTTCTATGTATTCCAATACATTTGCACATGAATTGGCAGAATTCCTCTTCAGTATTGAATGTTGGAAATTGCATTACAATGACTTTGTTTCACCTCCCAATACCAACAATGAGTGTGCATCTGAAATAAAATGTGCTTCAATAGCTGATTAGTATGCAATGCACAATTTAGCATCCGAATGTCCTCCTTTTTGTCATCCAAAGACACATACAGACACACACACACACACACACACAAAGACTCACACTCACACTTATTGAATTTCAATTTTCTTCTGTGAAAAGTTCAAGTGTCATCAATAAACGGATGACATTAAAACACACCCCATCCAAAGTTCCTGTTCCTGAGGAAGATCAAATGTCTTACCCCTCCCCCCTCGACCCATAGCCGGAAAACCCAATGTCCTGCGTTTGGAAAGCCAATCCATTCAATATGCTGCCAATATATCTTTGTACATGGCACATGTAGACGTAGTTGTTTTGTGTATATATTTGTGTTTGTGTGTGTGTGTGTTGTGTGTACTACAACTAATTGACAGGAAAAATGGTCAGCATACCAAAGAACCCTCGGACAGCAGCAACTGCGTCAGTTTCACAGGACAACCAACAGCAGGAGCTTGCTCATCAATACAACAAAAAAGAGAAAATTAATTTTCCCAAACCTAATATTATGGAACACACATCTCACACACACATTATTATCAAATGAATGATAAGCTGAGTGTTGACTATGGTTTAGGTAACCCATATTTCGTTTAATTTCAGATACCCAGAAACTCAGACACTTGTACATGTGGAAGTATTTCTTGCTCATATCATTTTTGCTTGCTATTACTTACCAATGCAGTATTAGTTATAATCTGAGCTATATATAAGCTGCATATAAATCTGAACCGACTACGACGAAAAAGTATAAATTGAAAAAGTTGGAAAAGAAAATTGACTTGCAATGGCTTTAGAAGTGAAGGTCGGCGATACAATAACTAAATCTGAACTAATTTCTATAACATTTACCAATAATGTTAAGAGTCATTAGAGAATCCCCTGTAACAAGTTGAGAAATAATCGATTAACGAGTGATCACATAGTAGCTACATGCTACACAGCAAGCGTAACAATCGACTTATGGTGAAGCGAGTTCGGTGAACATTCTATTTTACGTTCGGGACCGGTCAATTGGCCGCCTAGGTCGTGCGATTTAACGCCTTTATACTATTTTTTGTGGGACTATGTTAAAACTCATGTCTAAACAGACAAGCCAGCTTCAATTGACGCATTGGAAGACTACATTGAAGCATTTATTCGTGAGATACCGACCGAAATATAAGAGAGAGTATGCCAAAATTGGACTAAGCGGATGAACCTTTTGAGGCGCAGTCACATTCAACATTTGGACCGTACTATCGACTCAAATAAAGATTTCATGTAGTTTTCGGAATTTTTTTGAAAAACTTTCTCTTAAAAAATCACCCTTCAAATAGTTTAAATCGGTCTCTATATGTATATAGTTGGCGCATATAACGATATTTGGATTTAAGTTCTTAGGCTCTTAAAGGGCCTGTTGATATTTCTGTCTATATTTTAACTTTAAAGCTATAACAAATTATTTACTAGTTCTCGTGTTTCAATTGAATTTCTTTCTTTCGTCCTTAGAAAAGTCACATGTTCCGTCACATGTTCCCTTTATTTTAGAATATATGTATCAATACACAACGATTCCATTTCTACTTTCCTTTTTGCCCATTTAAAAGTTAGCAAAAAAATGACAATTTCCGTATCACAAAAACCATTTCCATTTCAACGTATCTGGGACAGTAGAAAAATGTTTATAATTTTTCAATTCCTGCTTTCTCTGGTTGTCAGTTTTGCTATTCAATAGCCTTGTGATAATATCAATTTACTTCTTTCTTGGTCATTGCATTTTATTTGAATTTGTAATTTGTGAAATGCTACAAAACGCCTGGGCCAAATGAAGCCAAAGCGATGAAACGCTTCCTGGTGCTTTACCAGAAGATAAGTGGCCCAGCCAAAATCTTGCCTATGTTCGTCTGTTCAAAAAAAGTCTTTCACAAATTGCCGATAAGCCTTATAATAACATTTCCTCTCAATTATAATTTTAACCAAATGGCAAAACCGTAATCGCATTTAACATCAAAGGTGCTGAATGTTTTGCCATTACTGCCACCATTAAAACGGCAAGCCAGGATACTACAGCTAGATTTCGCCCTTTTGAATTCTTGGCAATTGTCTTGATGGGATTCCTAGACATTGGATAAAATGCCACCAATGAGTCTGAATGTAAATTTTGAAGTAAATAGAAATAACCATCATAAGGAAGTGACAGCGTGAATGTACAGAATTCAAGCATGAAAAATCCTTATACTTTAGTTAGGTATTTATACTAAGGGAGGAGTTTAATTGAGTTAGAGAAGGGGTAAATGGATTAAAACTTGAAGATATTAGAATTGGTGGTAAAGAAACTAAGAACTTGAAGTGCAAAATTTTGTCCAAATAAAGATTTTTACCTGTAAAGGTTTTGCTAGGCAATTAGGGAATTATTTTTTGTTGATTTAAGCCAGTTTCTGCATTTGTTCCCTAAGGAGTTTCATAAAATCAGGACATTAGCTGCTATGAACCACTAGTTTTGAAATCAATATTAACAAGTAAAACGGCGTTAAGTTCGACCGGGTCGAACTTTGGATACCCACTACCTCGGGTATGTATGTCAAAATCCGGTGAAAATGCATACCTAATGCCCCATAACATAACATAGGATGTCGAAAGGCCTAACCCAACTCACTGTCTGAAATTTCAGCAAAATCGGAAAATAAATGAGGCTTTTATGGGCCTAAGACCCTAAATCGGAGGATCGGTCTATATGGCAGCTATTTCCAAATCTGTACCGATCTGGACCAAATTGACGTGGAATGTCGATGGGCCTAACCCAACTCACTGTCCCAAATTTCAGCAAAATCGGATAATAAATGTGGCTTTTATGGGAATAAGACCCTAAATCAGCAGATCGGTCTATATGGCAGCTATATCCAACTCTGAACCGATCTGGGCTAAATTGGCGAAGGATTCCGAAGGGCCCAAAATAACTCACTGCCCCAAATTTCAGCAAAATCGGACAATAAATGTGGCTTTTATGGGCCTAAGACCCTAAATCGGCAGATCGGTCCATATGGTAGCTATATCCAAATCTAAACCGATCTGGGCCAAATTCACGAAGGATGTCTAACACAACTCATTGTCCCAAATTTTAGCAAAATTGGATAATAAATGTGGCTTTTATGGGCCTAAGACCCCAAATCGGCAGATCGGTCTATATGGCAGCTATATCCAAATCTGAACCGATCTAAGCCAAATTGAAGAAAGATGTTGAAGAGCCTAACACAACTCACTGTCCCAAATTTCAGCAAAGTCGGTGGCTTTTATGGGTCTAAGACCCTAAATCGGAGGATCGGTTTATATGGCAGCTATATCCAAATCTGGACCGATCTAGACCAAATTGACGAAGGATGTCGAAGGTCCTAACACAACTCACTGTCAAAAATTTCAGCAAAATCGGACAATAAATGTGGCTTTTATGGGCTAAAGACCCCAAATCGGCAGATCGGTCTATATGTGGGCTATATCAAGATATAGTCCGACAAAGCCCATCTTCGAACTTAACCTGCTTATGGATTAAAAAAAGAATCTGTGCAAAATTTCAGCTCAATATCTCTATTTTTAATGGCTGTAGGGTATAAAAAAACTCAGTCCTAATGCCATGACCGGTTGCTGTAATCCAGCAAATAGGTGTATGACCCACCAATCCAGATTCTAATATTAAAATATTCCGCCATTAAGAAGAGTTCATAGATTGTTTGTATTTATGTCGGCCATTCAGTCAGTCGGTCGAATGTTTGTTCTCTTAGCCTTTCACTCTGTGGCCGAAAAGTCGTGTGTGTGGTGGTTCGCCTGATGTTAGTCGCCCCATGGTATGAGAGTAGCTAAAACCACCTAGCAGTCTCTACTTTCAACTACATACCCAAATCCGTACATATCTGGCGTATCTATGTTTGTAATAGATTGTTTCTTCAGATATGTTTTCATTTTCATTTCACAAATTTCTTGTGCTGCTGCTGCGACCTAAGCCAAATAAACCACAAAACGCCAACAAGAACTCTTGTGAATTCGTACAACGCCAATAACAACTATGACATTTTATCCATTCCCATTTTCTTTGAAGCTAGTGTCGTAGTTGTATTCTTTGTGATATGCCGGCTCCTATTTTTTCCCTATATTTTTTTTTGCTGTTGTTGGATTTTATTTGAAATATCATTTTTTTTTTCTTCCTCTCCGTACCTCATAAATATGCAAATAACATTGCGAAACATGGAATCAGACAACCGCATCGTATGGATAGAAATATAGGAGGGAAAATTTAAACAGACAGCTGAACTGGCTGCTGTGAATGGTATGAGCCCAGGGAGACAGATGAACACCGCAGATATCGAAATTGTGTGAAAGTTGGCTGCAGAGCAAAGTAGCACAAGTGAACGTTGTCCAAAAAATTATTTAGATAAGCCTTAGTCAAGCTGAAACTAACCTAAGAAAGTCAAGAAAGAAGTACAAAGGAAGCAAATGTATTGGATGTATTGGAGAAGTACAAGGCAGATATTACCGCCTTACAGGAAGTGCAATGGACCGGGAATGGCGGCACAACAACACCAAACGAGGTGGCTGCCATAACACTAGGCATGAATTTGGCTGTGAATTTGTGGTTAGTCGGAGACTCGAACACCTTATCTCAAGCTTCACTCCGGTAGATGAGAGGTTAGCCACAATCCGCAACATCAGTCTAATTTGTGCCCATGCCCCGACGGAAGATAAGGGCGAGACGACCAAGGATATTTTCTACGAGCGCCTAGAAAGAGAAAATGACCGCTGCCCCGCCCATGATATTAAAATCGTGCTGGGAGATTTTAATTCGAAGATAGGGAAGGAAGGCATTTGTGGAAAGCTTAGCCTCCACGAGACTACGTCCGATAATGGGTTGAGGCTGATAGATTTCGCCGCTGCAAAAAAAAATGGTAGTTTGCAGCTTCAGACTTCGACATAAAAATATTCACAAAGCCACACCCTGCTGTCACCCGATCAAAACATGAGGAACCAAATTGTGATAGATGGAAGGCATTCATCCAGCAAATGTACGATCGATCCGTGGAGCGAATATGGATTCGGATCATTACCTTGATGCGGTTCGTACCCGTTTGAAGGTGGCGAGTTAAGTACGATCTGACACTGCACGGACTCTGGACATTGAAAACTGCAAACACAACAGCTGGCAACGGCATACTCTACTCGACTGAACCAACTGCTTGATAAAAGCACTCCTTGTTCCGACGATTTATCGGTGCAGTGGCAATCCATTGCCCACTCCATGGAAAATGCTGCAAAATCCGTACTTGTGTATCGGAAGCCTTCCCCAAGAAACCCATGATACGACCAAGAGTGTTGAGATGCAGCTAAGAGTGCGACATATAGAGCAACCCTGCATTCAGTAGCAAGGCGCCAGATAAAGGAGGGGTATCGGGAGAAATGGAGAGAGGTCTATTACGCGGAAAGAAAAAGAAAATGGAAAGGCGTAAGTGTGGGCGAATTCAGATGTACAGGAATCAGAATGATCCCCGGAAATTCTACCAAAGAATTAAACATCAAACCGATGGCTTTGGTGCAGGCAAATCCTCCTGCAGAGACAAATAAGGAAATCTGGTTAATGACACAGATAGGGTGCTGAGGATATGGAAAGAACATTTTACCCAACTGCTAGTGTCCGACGTTGACGGCGAAGAGGACACCGCAGAACCAATCTATGATGATGGCATAAAATATCTACCCCCTAGTCAGAATGAGATCCAACTAACAGTGACCCGACTGAAGAACAACAAGGCAGCAGAGCCAATCCCCGATGATGGCATAGAATATTTACCCCCTAGTCAGAATGAGGTCCAATTAACAGTGACCCGACTGAAGAACAACAAGGCAGCAGGAGCCGACGGATTACCCGCTGAACTATTTATGCCGAGGCGACACGCTGATAAGGCGTATGCATCAGCTAATCTGCGCAATCTGGATAGTAGAGCGCATACCCAACGATTGGAATCTCAGCATACTATGTCCTGTACACACGAAAAGGGACAAAACGGAATGTGCCAACTACAGAGGAATAAGTATAAGTATCTCGACAGACACTGATACTACCCGTGTATTTATTTGGTTCTGCGGCATGAGTACTTGTGAAACAGACAAGGCATTGCTTGAAGTATTTGAGAGAAAGATTCTTCGTAAAATATATGGACGAATTTGCGTTAATGGAGAATATAGGCGTCGTATGAACCACGAGCTGTATGAGCTATATGCCGACGATAGCATAGTTTCACGTATCAAAATACAACGGCTGCGTTGGCTAGGCCATGTTGTCAAAAAAAATTAAGAAGTTCCAGCAAAGAAGTCTTTTGAAGGCAAACATGGTAGTACACGCAAACCGGGACGACCAAAAGACCTATGTAAAGATCAAGTGGTGGGAGACACCTCCAAACTTGGTGTTAGAGATTAAAAAATAAACACAGAAGATCGAGGCACTTAAAACGCGTATCTACGTTCGGCTACACAAATGTTCTGTCATAGCCAATTAAAGTAAGAAATAATTGGTAGCGTTGCCCACCGCCACGGTTCGGCAGGTGAAAACTGGGATTCAACAAAATCCACACCGTTGTGACTAATAAATGTGTGAAGGTCTGGAAATATCCCGAGAAAGGATACAACAAATATTGGAAGACAAGCTGAAGGGAAAGACTTACAAGTGTCCGTCCGCCTGACTGTTGAAACTAACTTCAGTCTTTAACAAGTAAAAAGGCGTTAAGTTCGGCCGGGCCGAACTTTGGATACCCACCACCTCGGGTATATATGTAAACCACCTTTCATCAAAATTCGGTGAAAATTTCATACCTTATACTCATATACCTCATACCGATCTGAACTATATACGACACGGATGTCGAAAAGCCGAACATAAGTCACTGTGTCAAATTTCAGTGAAATCGGATTATAAATGCGCCTTTTATGCGGCCAAGACTTTAAATCGAGATATCGGTCTACATGGCAGCTATATCCAAATCTGGACATATTTGGGCCAAGTTGCATAAACATGTCGAAGAGCCTTACACTAAGCACTGTCCCAAATTTCGGCGAAATCGGACAATAAATGCCTCTTTTATGGACCCTAAACCTTAAATCCAGAGATCGGTCTAAATGGCAGCTATATTCAAATCTGGACCGATCTGGGCCAAATTAACGAAGGATGTCGATGGGCTTTACACAATTCACTGCCCCGAATTTCATCAAAATCGGATAATAAATGTGGCTTTTGTGGGCCTTAGACCCTAAATCGGAGGATCAGTCTATATGGCAGCTATATCCAAATCTGAACCGATCTGAGCCAAATTGACAAAGGATGTCGTAAGGCCTAAGACAACTCACTGTCCCAAATTTCAGCGAAATCGGACCATAAATGTGGCTTTTATGGGCCTTAGACCCTAAATCGGAGGATCGGTCTATATGGCAGCTATATCCAAATCTGGACCGATCTGAGCCAAATTGACAAAGGATGTCGATGGGCCTTACACAATTCACTGCCTCGAATTTCATCAAAATTGGATAATAAATGTGGCTTTTATGGGCCTAAGACCCTAAATCGGCGGATCGGTCTATATGGGGGCTATATCAAGATATTGTCCGATATAGCGCATCTTCGAACTTAACCTGCTTATGGACAAAAAAAGAATCTGTGCAAAATTTCAGCTCAATATCTCTATTTTTAAAGACTGTAGCGTGATTTCAACAGACAGACGGACAGACGGACGGACATGGCTAGATCGTCTTAGATTTTTACGCTGATCAAGAATATATATACTTTATAGGGTCGGAAATGGATATTTCGATGTGTTGCAAACGGAATGACAAAATGAATATACCCCCATCCTTCGGTGGTGGGTATAAAAAGTGTAAAAAAGTATATTGGATTAAAGTTCATTCTAAGTTTTATTAAACATGCATTTACTTTCTTTTAAAAAATCCGCAATTACTTTTTGGGCAACCCAATAGAAAATTATTTTCTGTAGCGTGCGTCACGGTTTAACCAGTCACCAATATTTTAATTTCAAAACGCTGGCAACAGTGTTGCGTATTTCATCTCTTGTATCGTCTCAGATATCCGATCAGAAATCTCTTCCAATGCATCAAAGTCTCCTATCGTCGCTTCGATTATCCAGCGATGATATTACCTGGGAAAGACCTATCTTATGATTATTCTCTCCATTTAATCTCAATATCCTTGGGTCGTACATCTACATATAAGTGTCCCCAGTGCCCTAGTAGGCTTAGTTCTCATCGCCGCACCTATGACTGTGTCTCTTTGAATTCACTGAAGTTAAGTTGTTTTGCATTTCATACAATGACATACATACGAATGAATATGTATGTCAGAGACCAATGAGCATAGTTATTGAGTTACATTAGTTTGAATGAATGTACCAAATAGCATTTTTTCTTGAATCAGCAGAATCTTTTTAGTCTGTATCAAGTGGGGTTCCATTTTCATAAAAAAAATTAATCATGAATGACAAAATCTACGGGTTGTTTCGAAAAGATTTTTTGTTTTAAACCTTCAGTTATCTTTACCCACTCTAATACACATAAATATACATGAAAGTGGAACTATTTAGTTTTGTGCCGAAAACTTTCTGAGATATTGCACTTGTACGATACACCTATACATATGCATAGAGTTAGAAGTGGGACTTGAAGATGAGAAAAACCAACAGTGATAGCCACGGTTTTTGCTTTCGCATACTTCAATGGAAACCAAATGTATATTTCGCTTGACTCGCAAGAACCATCAGTTTTGCGGCAAAGTTTTGATTACCTTAAAATGGGGGAAAATAGAACAGAAGGAAGAAATCCTGGAGAATTGCCAGAACTTACCGTTCGCTAAGATCACTGAAATTATCGAAAATGGAAATAATTTTGAACTTTCTGGAAAATCCTTTTCAAAGTTACCATACATATCAATATTACTGAAAAAAAAAACGATTCTCTGGATTGTATTACACCCTACAGCACTTAATTTTGTAAATTTGTTGGTTATATACAAAACCCAAGACGATAGGCTCATTACAACGAATAGCAATCATAATGGCTACAAAATTCCGATCTTCACGAAATATGATTTAAACTGTAGTGCAGTGCAAATTCTGCACATCATGTCAAAAAAATCAATTCTGATTAAAATATAGAACCCCTAACTGTAATATGGCGATTTAATTACTTGGACATCCACCTTTAAGCATGTCCATTAACATCGGCTCAGATAAACATATAGGGTTCCTATAATGCTATAGACCAATTTACACATATGGCGTAAAATATAGCAGTCCACGCTCAACATTTGCCTTCACTTACTTGTTAAGAGCAGCTACAATGATATCCATGGTTTTTAAAACCTTTGAATTCATTGAATTATTTAGTTATGTAGATACTCTGAACCTTTCACGCCAATCAATGCCAACGAGGTCCTTTCTTTAGTTGTGATCATCTCATTTCGTTTATCTGGCCATCTTGGCAGGCTTTCTAGGCAGACGCCTGTCCATTTATCCATCATTTCCTTTAGTCGATGAGAAAAATAACTGGCATTCTCTTGCATTGTGACTGAATTGCAACCACAATTCCAGTCATGGTCATAACGAAATGGCATAGATGGAATGGTAAGCCATTGCTTTACATGAAATTGCATTGTGCAGCATTCCTACCTATTTTGAAATGTTATCGAAATGCTGCTATAGAAACATGATGAAAAGCCAAGAACTGCAGCAATCATGACATGGAGCAAAGGGAGACAACTTTATGCTTCGGCCAATGAATAAGGATTGTAGAGCCTGCAAATAAGGAGATGCAAAATAACATAGTTTCAAATATGATTATCCTTTCACTAGAGCGCTTTGGTAGAAAAGTTGATAGCTTGGAGTTTGGACTACCAATGGGGTGGTTCATTCCCACCCATAAAAGGGCAGACCCTTATAATTGCGATAATAAGGGTTTACTATAATCAACAATAGCAATGCGGTGTAATCCATACCATACGGTGGTCCGATTCAATTTTAAGCTCATTGATAAGGGGCCTCCTTTTTATAGCCTACTCCGAACGGCGTGCCGCAGTATGACACATCTTTGGGGAGAAGTTTTTATGTGGCATAGTATCTCAGAATGACACCAGCATTGGTAGAGGATATCAACCGCTGAAAAATTTTTATTTCTGATGTTCTGGCCAGGATTCGAACACAGGCGTTCGTCGTCATAAGCGGACATGCTAACCTCTGCGCAGCAGTAGCCTCCCTTCTTCATTCTTCCTTCCACACTTCATTTTTCCATACGTTTTGTCTTTCCACCCTTCCATACGTAGTTCAATCAGTCACTCCATAGTTCCGTCCAAACTTATTTTCACCTTTAATTTTATCATTCCTTTAATCATTCCCTCCATTCTAACTTCCACACTTCCTTTCAGCCATGCTTTCGTCTTCTATCCTACCATACATCCTTCATTCCACCTTTCCTTCCTTCCATCCTTCCTACTATCCTTCCCTCTTTCCATACATCCTTCCTTCCATCCATCCTTTTTTCCTTCCTTCTATACATATTTCCATCCTTCCTTCTAACCTTTCATTCATTCATCCATCCATCCTTCTTTCCTTACTATCTTTCTTTCTTCCTTCCATCCATCCTTCTCTCCATCCTTCCATCCATCCTTCCATCCATCCTTCCATCCATCCTTCCATTCTTCCATCCATCCTTCTTTCCATCCTTCCTTACTTCCATCCTTCCTTACTTCCATCCTTCCTTCCTTCCATCCTTCCTTCCATCCTTCCTTCCATCCTTCCTTCCATCCTTCCTTCCATCCTTCCTTCCATCCTTCCTTCCATCCTTCCTTCCATCCTTCCTTCCATCCTTCCTTCCATCCTTCCTTCCATCCTTCCTTCCATCCTTCCTTCCATCCTTCCTTCCATCCTTCCTTCCATCCTTCCTTCCATCCTTCCTTCCATCCTTCCTTCCATCCTTCCTTCCATCCTTCCTTCCATCCTTCCTTCCATCCTTCCTTCCATCCTTCCTTCCATCCTTCCTTCCATCCTTCCTTCCATCCTTCCTTCTATCCTTCCTTCCATCCTTCCTTCCATCCTTCCTTCCATCCTTCCTTCCATCCTTCCTTCCATCCTTCCTTCCATCCTTCCATCCTTCCTTCCATCATTCCTTCCATCATTCCTTCCATCCTTCCTTCCATCCTTCCTTCCATCCTTCCATCCTTCCTTCCATCCTTCCATCCTTCCATCCTTCCTTCCTTCAATCCTTCCATCCTTCCTTTCATCCTTCCTTCCATCCTTCCTTCCATCCTTCCATCCTTCCTTCCATCCTTCCTTCCATCCTTCCTTCCATCCTTCCTTCCATCCTTCCTTCTATCCTTCCTTCCATCCTTCCTTCCATACTTCCATACTTCCTTCCATCCATCCTTCCATCCATTCATCCTTCCTTCCATTCTTCCTTCCATCCTTCCTTCCATCCTTACTTTTATCATTCCCTTCATTTTTCTTCCACCCTTTCTTTTATACTTTCTTCCGACTTTCCATCCTACCTCCTTCATTCCATCTTTCCTTCCTTTCTTCCAGTTTTCCTTTCATCCTTCCTTCCATCATTCTTTCCTCCCGTCCTTCCTTCCATTCTTCCTTCCATTCTTCCTTCCCTCTTTCCTTCCATCCTTCCTTCCACTCTTCCATCCATCGTACTTTCATCATTCTCTCCATTTTTTCTTCCACCCTTTCTTTTATACTTTCTTTCGACTATGTATCCTACCATGCATCCTCATTTCACCTTTCCTTCCTTTCATCCTTTCATCCTTTCTTCCATCCATCCTTCTATCCTTACTTCCATCCTTCTTTCCATCCTTCCTTCCATCCTTCCTTCCATCCTTCCTTCCATCCTTCCTTCCATCCTTCCTTCCATCCTTCCTTCCATCCTTCCATCCTTCCTTCCATCCATCCTTCCATCCTTCCTTCCATCCTTCCTTCCATCCTTCCTTCCATCCTTCCTTCCATCCCTCCTTCCATCCTTCCTTCCATCCTTCCTTCCATCCTTCCTTCCATCCTTCCTTCCATCCTTCCTTCCATCCTTCCTTCCATCCTTCCTTCCATCCTTCCTTCCATCCTTCCTTCCATCCTTCCTTCCATCCTTCCTTCCATCCTTCCTTCCATCCTTCCATCCTTCCATCCTTCCATCCATCCTTCCTTCCATCCTTCCTTCCATCCTTCCTTCCATCCTTCCTTCCATCCTTCCTTCCATCCTTCCTTCCATCCTTCCTTCCATCCTTCCTTCCTTCCATCCTTCCTTCCATCCTTCCTTCCATCCTTCCTTCCATCCTTCCTTCCATCCTTCCTTCCATCCTTCCATCCTTCCTTCCTTCCATCCTTCCTTCCATACTTACTTTTATCAATCCCTTCATTTTTCTTCCACCCTTTCTTTCATACTTCCTTTCGACTTTCCATCCTTCATTCCACCTTTCTTTCCTTTCTTCCAGTTTTCTTTTCATCCTTCCTTCCATCATTCATTCCTCCCGTCCCTCCTTCCATTCTTCCTTCCATTCTTCCTTCCCTCTTTCCTTCCATCCTTCCTTCCACTCTTCCATCGATCGTACTTTCTCCATTCTCTCCATTTTTTCTTTCACCCTTCCTTTTATACTTTCTTTCGACTATGTATCCTACCATGCATCCTCATTTCACCTTTCCTTCCTTTCATCCTTTCTCCCATCCTTCCTTCTATTCTTACTTCCATTCTTCCTTCCATCCTTCCTTCCATCCTTGCTTCCTTCCATCCATTCTTCCTTCCATCCTTCAATCGTTCCATCCTACCTTTCCATCCTTCCTTATTTCCATCCTACTTTCCTTCCATTCTTCTATTGTTCCATCCTTCCTTCCTATCTTCCAACCTTCCTTTCATCCTTGCTTCCATTCTTACACCCTTCCTTCATTCCTACTTTCCTCCATCCTTCCTTACAGTCTTCCTATCAACCTTCCTTTCGTCTCAATCCTTAATCCTTCCTACTATCTATCCTTTTCGCCCTTCCCTGCAACCTCCCTCCCTTTCTTTCTTTCTTTCTTCCTTCGTCTATTCATCCGGTAGGAAGAAAGTTTCTTGCCGTCTTTTCTTCGATCTTACCTGCAACAACTGTTGCAGAAGCTGTGAGGACATCGAAGAAGAAGAGACTTTTTGTTTGTATGTCCTGTACTAGCACTCAGAAGGACTTGTTAGGACCTGTCTGATTTAGCGGATGTGAACATTCGAATTATTCTGGATATTTCAATATTTTCATTCTTTAACTTCATCCTTCCTCATATTTTTCTTAAATCCTTCTCTCCATTCTTCCTTCATCTTTTCTTCCATCCTTCCATTCATAGTTCCTTCCATCCTTTCTTATTCTTCCCTCATTACTATTCTTCCCTCATTCGTATCATTCCATCCTTCCTTGCCACCTATCTTTCTTCCTTCCATTCTTTTTTCCATCCATCCTTCGAACCTTCCACCCATTCTTACTTCGATCCTTCCCTCCATCTTTGCTTCCATCCTGCCTTCTTTCCTTCCGTCTATCCTTCCTTCCATCTGACTTTCGGTCCTTCCTTCAATCCTTCCTTTCAGCCTTCATTTTTTACCCATCCATCCTTCCACCATCCTTCCACCATCCTTCCACCTTCCTTCCACCATCCTTCCACCATCATTCCACCATTTTCCCCAACCTCCCTTTAACGCCTCCTTTCATCTTGTCCTCCCATTTTCCTTTAATTTTTTCATACATTATTTTTTCAATCTTCCTTCTAAACTTCCTTTCTTCCTTCCACTCATCTTCGTTCTCTCCATTCATACATCCTTCCATAATTCGTTCCAAATTTCCCTTCTTGAACCATTCCTTTCAAACTTAGTTTCGCGTTTCTTCCAGACCTCCTATTAGTAGGTCCTCCTATTCCTTCGTTCTTCAATTTTACAGACTGCTGTCGTTCTCATGTTCCATTAGTTCTTCCTGTTGTCCTTCTCACCAAATGTTATATATTCTAAGTGCATTTGATTGAAAGAACCACTATACCCTAACCTCTATGATTAAGGTATCCCATTCTCGAAACCATATGCTGTGCATTAGAACGAGTTGCAGCATTTGGAACGATTTTAAAACGTTAAGAATCTGACACAACAAGAGGTTAAAATGATGATGTTGATATTGATGTTGCTGGTGTGTAAAGGAGAAAAGAGCGCGTGAGAGAGAAAGAGACGTAGATTGGTGATGGAGGGAGAATGAAATGAAAGTGAATTTTGTTGTTCTTACTTTGTTATTCAATTCGAGAGCTGTAAATTTTCAATTTCAAAAATGTTCCTTTTGTTTTATTTTTCAATTTTCTCTGCAGTTGTCATTGCTGATGTTGCTATGGTCGTCATAGTTGTCATAGTTGCACTCGTTCTTGCCTTTATTGTTGCAAGCATTCATTGTTCAATTTTCATGCAACAACCTTCGGCTGGTTGCCATTGTTTCCTCAACTCAACAATCGAAGCATTTGCTTAAGGGTGCTTTCTTAACTGAAGATTGAGACCACATACCACACACTCGCACACAGTGTCATAATGCTCTACGTACAGCACACACAAACACACACAGTTGGTATTTGTATTGGAAATTTTGAACGTTCTACAAGTTCCAATTCCTTTGCGGCCTTGCACTGTTGTCCAACTGCAGACAGTTTTAGTTCCGTTGCTCGTTGTGAAAGCAAACTAAATGGAACTCAGTCAGATATTAATGTGTCCTGTCGTAGATATGTTAGTCTGGTTGAATTTGTGTACGATCGTCATGGCCAGGGGGTCTGCTATGAGTAAGCATGATGCGTGGGTACTTGGCTTTTGTGCTGAGAGAAATGCATTTGAATTTCCACACGCATTGAGGCAATCGTAATGGGTATTGTTGTTGTTAGCAAACAAATTCCTAGTCCTGCTGAGAAAGGACGTATTGTGAATTGTAAAGACAAAGTGGATGCTAAGCAAACGTTGAAAACTTTTCATTCACATAATAAAGAATATATGTACAATAGTGTCGGTGTTACATTAGCATTGAAAAGATTCAAAGTTTCTGTCTTTTGTTTGATCCCAACTGAAGTCGAGTATCATAGTAAAGAAAACCGCAAAAGCAGGGACAGAGAGTATTGAAGGACTTTTAAACCTCAGCGAAAAGGTGGTTAGCAGTCTTCGCTCAAACAATAGTATCAACTTCTCTAATTGCGATAGGATTTGTAAGACTAACACTTCTCAACAAAAATGTGTATAAAAGGTAGTCCTGCTATCGCTGAAACTAAACTTCAATCGGACTGCACTCACCTTATTAAGAGAAAACCCCCTCTCTTTCTCCCATACACATTTTTCCACAAGAAAATGTGCACCATTCGTACAAAATTGCATTTACGTTTGATAGGATATGTATACAGCTCCCATTTATAAATTTCACCCAATATGCGGTATTTTAGTTAAATTAGATAAAACTTTAAAATAAATCTCTTCGTAATTCGAACTTATTCGACTCCTTTTAAAGTTTACAAAAATCCTCCAGATATTACTCTCTCATACGATATTCCCCTGAACTTAAGTACCTACATCCAAAGTTTATTGAAAATTCTATTAACCACCTTAATAAATGTTTGAAATTTCAAGGATTGTAAAAAGAAATCTAATGATTGGCAGCATGTGTTTAGCATGTGAACCAAATCGACCGCTGTGCTCAAATTTCACTATTTTCGCAGTTGCAATTGACAAAGTTGAGAAAGGACAGCACATAACCGATGAATATATTACAATGAACCCTCGCAGTATTCAAATCAAACAGAGTTATTCCTCCTCGAATTGTATACTTCGAAGTATTATCCTTGTCAAAAAAAGTGCATCACAAAATGCATTTCGAATTGTTCCCACATCGAAAGAATAGAGAAGAGTAGAGTAGAGTAGAGTAGAGTAGAGTAGAGTAGAGTAGAGTAGAGTAGAGTAGAGTAGAGTAGAGTAGAGTAGAGTAGAGTAGAGTAGAGTAGAGTAGAGTAGAGTAGAGTAGAGTAGAGTAGAGTAGAGTAGAGTAGAGTAGAGATTTCAACGAAAAATCGTAGTTACATTACCCGCAAGCTGTCGGTGGTTAAGCAACATAGTGTAATGCTGAGTCCTAAGTCGCGTTTTAGCAAATAACAAACTACTATGTAAGATCCTGGAAAGATTAAATGTTGGGAACATCTTGAAACTTGGTGTCAAAGATGTTAGAATGAGCGCAGAACAGCGAGGCTCTTGGAACGCTATTCTACGTTTGCTTAGTGGAACAAATGTTCTTTCATAGCCAATTACAGTAAGTATTTAAGAATCTTCAGAAAGGATGTAGGACCTGTTCAATCATGTCCGCATAGGAACAACAGCGTTATTGGAGACTATGTGGAACATGCACATTTCCCTGTAGACATTTACAGACCAAAAAGGCTTTAATTCAAAAACCAGTAAGGAAGGGAGGCCACCGTAGCACAGAGGTTAGCATGTCCGCCTATGACGCTGAACGCTTGGTTTCGTATTCTGGCGAGACCATCAGAAAACAAGTAAAAGCGTGCTAAGTTCGGCCGGGCCGAATCTTATATACCCTCCACCATGGATCGCATTTGTCGAGTTCTTTTTCCCGGCATCTTTTCTTAGGCAAAGAAAGGATCAAAGAAAAGGTTTGCTCTGCTATTAGGGCGATATAACGATATGGTCGGGTACGGACCACAATTCAATTATATGTTGGAGACCTGTGTAAAATGTCAGCCAATTCGAATAAGAATTGCGCCCTTTGGGGGCTTAAGAAGTAAAATAGAGAGATCGATTTATATGGGAGCTGTATCAGGCTTTAGACCGATTCAGACCATAATAATCACGTATGTTGATGGTCATGAGAGGTTCCGTCATACAAAATTTCAGGCAAATCGGCTAATAATTGCGACGAAGTGAAGATCCCAGATCGGATTATTTTGGCAGCTATAGCAGGTTATGGACCGATTTGAACTTGGCACAGTTGTTGGAAGTCATAGCGAAACACGTCGTGCAAAATTTCATTCCAATCGGATAAGAATTGCGCCCTCTAGAGGCTCAAGAAGTCAAGACCCAAGATCGGTTTATATGGCAGCTATATCAGGTTATGGACCGATTTAAACCATACTTGGCACTGTTGTTGGATATCACAACAAAACACGTCGTGCAAAATTTCATCCCAATCGGATAAAAATTGCGCACATCTAAAGTCTCAAGAAGTTAAGACCAAGATCGGTTTATATGACAGCTATATCAAAACATGGACATTTACAATACCAACCGACCTACACTAATAAGAAGTATTTGTGCAAAATTTCAAGCGGCTAGCTTTACTCATTCGGATGTTAGCGTGCTTTCGACATACAGACGGACGGACGGACGGACGGACGGACAGATGGACGGAAATGGCTAGATCGACATAAAATGTGACGACGATCAAGAATATATATGCTTTATGGGGTCTCAGACGAATATTTGGAGTCCTAGGGTGGAGGGTATAAAAATGTCAGCGGTGGTTTTCCCCTCCTAATGCTGGCAACATTTGTGAGGTACTATGCCATGTTAAACTTCTCTCCAAAGAGGTGTCGCACTGCGGCACGCCGTTCGGACTCGGCTATAAAAAGGAGGCCCCTTATTATTGAGCTTAAACTTGAATCGGACTGCACTCATTGATAAGTGAGAAGTTTGCCCCTGTTCCTTAGTGGAATGTTCATGGGCAAAATTTGCATTTGCAGTAAGGAAGGGCAAAAGTCGTGCGATTCCGACTGTATAATACCCTATACTTACCCCATAAATATCGCCACTCCTGTGGGTGACCACCATAAATGACCTATT
>NW_026739264.1:0-115000 GCF_963082655.1 Stomoxys calcitrans | reverse complement strand
TCCCATATGGGGGGCCCCAGGTGGAATAAAATGCCAGGATATATTCTGGTGGGCATAGCCCGATAGGATTGCTTCTTGGGAAGATCGGATAAATTCCTTAGCCAAGGATCTCGAGGCGCCAACAAACGTTGTGCCGTTATCAGAATGAATGTGTAAGGGACATCCCCTACGAGCAATGAAACGACTGAAGGCAGCTAGAAAGGCAGATGTGGAGAGGTCTGAAGTGGCTTCAAGGTGTATTGCCTTGGTGGAAAAGCAGACAAACACACATACATAACCCTTGGTCATGCGGCAACCTCTTCCTCCATAATATTTAATGTCGAATGGTCCGGCAAAGTCCAGGCCTGTGTGAACAAATGGACGTGAAATTTCAGCTCTCTCTGGAGGGAGAGCTGACATGAGTTGGGTCTGACATCTACGCCTATAGAGGATACAAGGCTTACATTTGTTTATAACCGTCTTTATCAAGTTCTTAACTTTTGGAATCCAATACTGCATACGGATCAACCTTAGAACCAGTTGATTGCCGCCATGGAGGGAAATTTCGTGGACAAAACGAACCAATAGACGGGAGAATTGACAATTATATGGCAGTATAACCGGATGTCTTTCATTATACGTTAAGAATGGAGAAGAAGTAAGCCGACCACAAATCCGTAAAACACCTTCAGAATCGCAAAATGGATTTAAATTCAAAAGCGAACTTGATTTCAAAATGGGATTTTTTAATGACAAGGACAAGTATTCCCTTGGATAGAATGCCTTCTGACTCATGGCAATCAATCGGTCCCGAGTCATTGTTACCTCGGAATTTGATAAAACTCTGGAATCAGCACGAAAATCTGAGCGGTACTTCGAGTGTGTCCTAAAATAAAAACGGTATATGTATGACACGACTCGTAAGGCTCTAGAGAAAGAAGAAAATCTGTCTAGAATATCCTCAAAGTGGTTAAAATAGGTAAAATTAACCTTCAGAGATTTCCTCTCGATCTCAATAATCTCTGAGGGCACATGGCCCGTCACGGGCCATGAATCGCATGATTCCATCAGCCACTGCGGCCCCTTCCACCATAATCGGCTTTCAAGCAGATCCCTAGGATATACACCCCTGCTTGCCAAATCGGCTGGGTTACATTCGGAGGTCACATGACTCCAATTGGAAGGACTAATAACCTCGACAATTTTGGATACCCGATTGGCCACAAACGTCGCCCAATAGCATGGAGGTTTGGACAGCCACGAAAGCACGATTGTGGAGTCCGTCCAACAGTATATAGAATACGAATCGACATTCAACTGGGGTATAATGCCGTCAATCATATCGGCGAGTAATGCTGCACCACACAATTCTAAGCGTGGGATAGAAAGGGTTTTGATTGGCGCAACTCTGGTCTTGGATAACACCAGATTGGTGGCAATGGAATCGTTCACCTCAATACGAACGTAAAGAACAGCTGCATATGCCTTTTCAGAGGCATCGCAGAACCCATGGAATTGGATCTTAGAATTCGGAATATATTGGAACCACCGAGGAACTCTTATCTGGTTGATTAACAGATAATTGTCCTGAAACAACCTCCATTGGGACAGAGTCGATGGAGAAATAATTTCGTCCCAGTCAGTCTTTTCCATCCAGATTTGTTGCATAATTATTTTTGCAATAATAATGCATGGCGAAAGCCATCCTGCTGGGTCGAAAAGTTTGGAGATTTGGGATAGAACCTCGCGTTTAGAAAAGGCATTTGTAGCCGGAAATGGCTGTATGGAAAAGTAAAAACAGTCAGACATCGCATTCCAGCGAATGCCCAACGTCTTGGCGGTGCTCCGATCATCAAACTGAAGGAAATCATCGCGTAGTAGATCCTCGGAAGGAATGTCGGATAAAATGTCTCTGGAATTCGAGGTCCACTTTCGCATCTGAAAACCTGCTGATTTCAAAGCCTGAACAAGCTGAAGCCGTGCGCCAATAGCATCTGAAACCGAATGTGCTCCTACCAAAGCATCATCCACGTACATTGAATTGCGAAGTATATCGCTTGCGAGAGGATAAATGGATTGAACGTCTTCTGCTAATTGCAGAAGCGTTCGGATTGCCAAATAAGGGGCACAGTTAACACCGAATGTAACTGTCCTAAGCTCATAATCCTGGATAGGTAGATCTGGACTTCTCCGGAAAAGAATACGTTGAAATGAAGCGTGCGATGGATTCACAAGAATCTGGCGATACATCTTCGAGATGTCGCCATTGAATACAAATTGAAAAAATCTCCATTTCAAAATCAGGATAGTAAGATCCTTCTGTAGAACCGGCCCCGGATATAGAACGTCATTAAGACTCGTCCCATTGGAAGTGGAGGATGAAGCATTAAATACGACTCTCACCTTCGTAGTCGTACTTTCTGGTTTTATAACCGCATGGTGGGGAAGATAATAAAACCTTGTGGAATCCCTAGAACAGGGAGGGGGAACCATCCTCATATGATCAAGGCGAACATATTCTTCAAGGACATCGTCATATTCCGCCTTGAACTCGGGAGTTCGAAGAAGCCGGGCTTCATTCTTATAAAATTGTGCCATGGAACCATTTCTGGATTCCCCAATGTGGACCTTACTCGGAAATTCCTCCTTAAAGGGAAGAGAAACCACGTATCGACCATCGTCAGAACGTGTGGTGGTACGAAGGAATAGATCCTCACAAAATTGATCCGAGGGAGACAAGAATCTCCTCCGGGGAAGTTCCTCCACCTCCCAAAAACGTGAAATCTCTTTATCTAAAGAGATTTCACAGAAATACGAAACAATAGTGGAAAAGGAGCCCGTTGACTGGACAGGTACCGGACCTGTGAGAATCCAGCCAAACACTGTCTCCTGTGCCATCAAGGAGCCACAAACCGGACTCCGAATTCCTGATAGCATTATCGAAGGAAGCAGATCTCCACCCAATAACAAGTCCACCTTAGAACTCCGGAAGAAATATGGGTCTGCAAGAGGAATATCAGGAAGGGAAGAAAGTAGTCCCGGATCCAAAGTCCTTGATGGTAGACCACCCGCTAGGTGGGGCACTACCAAAGCCGACGCCGATAGCTCGAACTCACCGTTTAAAGTAGAACGTAGAGTAAACGTACATTCTTTTCGCACAGACGCTGAAATGGAGTTATTCAAGCCAGAAATCTGGGCACTTGTGCGCCTGAACGGAAGTCCCATAACATTAAAAAGTCTCTCGGATATGAGAGTGCCCTCAGAACCCGAATCGACCAAAGCCCTCGCGGCGAACTCCAGACCCCCATGGCATACAGTAACCAGGGCCGTGCCCAATAAAACACCCCTAGAATTCGATGAAAAACATGACTGGATGATATTACCTGAAGAAGATTCAGTGGACTGTATTGAATTCGAAGTGCCTGGCTGGGATGAGTTACTAGGACTTGGAGGTGGGGTTGAACTATGTGTGGATGAATTCGAAGGCAAACCCTCCTTATGGAGGAGTGTGTTGTGCTTCTTATTGCACTTGTAGCAGGAGAATTTGCTAGTGCAATTTCTAAGGGTATGGACCTTCGAAAAACAATTTATGCATAAATTATTTTTCTTTATCGCATCGTATCTCTGACTCTGAGACATCTGCAAGAACTTCGGACATTTGCGAATGACGTGGGACTCTTTGGGGCAAAGATGACATTTGCCAGTACCGACCTTAGTTTGAAATGCACAGACATTACCACCATTTCGCACCCCAGTGGGCCTTGAAGGCCCTCTCTGATTCTGCCTAGAAGTAGAAGCAACCGAATCAGATTGTCGCCTTATCTCAGACACGGATTCAAGTGTCCTATGTCGGTCCGTCAGAAACTTATCCAATTTTGACCACTTCGGAATTATGGTCTTATCACATAAGGTCTGCTCCCACAATGTAAGTGTCGAGTTAGGTAAGCAATTGGAACATATGAAAATGAATATTGCATCCCACTCCTCCACCTCTACCTCGTAGAGTCTCAACAATTCGATGCAAGAATTAATATCCCTCTGCAAAGCCTTGAGTGCCACTGCCGTTTCATCCGTAATGACAGTAAGTCCGAAAAGTCTCTTCAATTGAATATTTATTAGGACCCTCCTGTTCTCGTATCGCGAACAGAGGTTTGCCCATGCCACCTTGAAATTCTCATTCGTCAGAGGCACTTTACCCACAATGTCGTTCGCTTCACCCCTCGTCTTCTGGCTCAAGTGAAAAAGTCTCTCCACTGAACTCAACCTTGGATTTCTAATACAAACTGCCTCGAATATATCCCGGAAAGTGGGCCACGATGAGTAATTACCATCGAAAATGGGAATTTCACATGGCGGCAGCTTGAAACCAAAACCTGACGTCGTCTCCGATCTAGGAGCCTGAATTGGGGCAGAGAGCTCTTCGATAAGCTCACGGAGTCGTGTATTACAACGACAGTAAGTGACATAGGCACTGGTATATTTGTGTCGCACGGTACCCAATTCCAAATCATCCGTCTTACCCTCATCGTCTTCCTGTTCCTCACTAGCCATATCAGACAGACATTGCTCATATGAATACCTGAGCCTCTCCCAAATTGAGGTCAACTCTTCCTTGTGAACCTCTAGCGAATGAACAGATGTCATAGGGAAGTCCTTGTCATTCAAGCTCGCCTCGAAGACGACAAGGTTATCAGCCAACCGGATAAATTTGTCCAATGACATATTGAACCCGAACTGCGTATGCAAATTTGGAAAGTGTAATTATCGGACAGAATCAATTATGGAAATTTAAATCTTTAGCGAATACTGGCACAAGGCAATAAATTTAGCAAATTCCTCAAAGTACTTCTAGAAGCTGCTGTCCTGCCAATATTAGCAACACTGGACACACTATATACTCAAAAGATTAGATAATTTAACGATAAAAGAAGCATACAGCAAAAATAAATATTCGATTTTAAACTAGATAAATATTTAATGGAAATTTGGGTTTATAGCACGAAAAATTTAAGTTAAAAAGTTAGAAAGCTGAGAAGATTCAATTCAGAATATATTGAAAAACTGAGAAAATAATTTCAACCGAGTGAAGAAAAATAGTTATTTAAACAACAAATACAAATGGAAAAATATTTTAGAAATTTCAGTCTCTTGAAATGTATCGAATTTTAATAAAATATATGACATAATAAAATGCTTCGGAACGAACTCACTTTTAGCAATAGCAATCAATAAAAAATGTAGATAAAAAAACAAAAAATATAAAAAATAAATAAAATTTAAAGAAATATATGATATTATATTTAAAAAATAACTCAAAGGATTCAGCTATCGAAAACTTTCAGGTATATAGCGCTGAAATCGTATATTCCGTCTCTATACTTTCACAGGGTTCGCTGGGATTACGTGCTAAATTCATAAAATTCCAATTGAGGTGAAAGCAAGCAAACAGCTGACGAGGTCGTTGACCTATCTTTTCTTTTCTTCCCTATTCAGAGAACCAGGGAAACAAAATGGGACTAAATAGAACACCAAACTCTTTCTCTCTCTCGGCAAGGTACACGGCTGCGGCAAACAGAGAGTTAGCTCCATAAGGTGGGGGCGTCAACAAATTAAATGAGACGAGATAAATTGAGTGAGACCACCCGCATGCAAAAGAAGGCAGGGATGCCAAATAACTTTTCTTCTTAAATCGTTCACGGATTGTGCAAATTCGATGGGAAATGGACAACTTCGAGTTTATATACTAGAACGAAAATAGCAAATTGTACTACGGGGTCTCTAACCATTCAATCTGTGTCTCAGGGCATTTCCCCAGTAAAGAACAGTTTTGATGTCAATCTAATAAAAATCCTCTAAGACCAACGCAAGTGCATGTCACGGAGTTTTTTTTTTTTTTACAATGAACCCAAAGAAGATCTCACAGCCTCGCATAAAAAATATCTTCCAACGTTCCTCAGGATAATAAATTAATAGGTGTCAATAAGATATTTCGGCAACTCTATCAGAATACCGCATACAAAAAATCAGTAGAGCAACCGAAGTGAGTGGGGGGCGAGGTTATGTCGACAAAAAATGGGGAGACATAAAAGAGCCGCTTACACACTTGTAACTAGGAACCTGTTCCAACACTCCCACTGCTATGATCACTCAAGAGAACATGTAAGTAAAAGGTAGAAGATATGTACCTTCGATTACACTCAAAGAGAAGGTCGATTCTCATAGCATAATAATATACGAGTGGGAAGCATTACAACAGCAATCTATTGTGCTGGGATGTTTTAACATCGATCCCCGCACTCTTGGTGGATAACACATGTATAGTAAAGAAACAAAAGAAACCGCATTTAATGGACGGACGGACGGTGCTAATACTATCCCCTTATGGCGAATTTGAAGGGAACTCTTTGACTGTTGTATCACACGTGGTTTTTTTCAAAGGGAATTATATTAACCAAAAAAAATATGAAAAAACTCACTGTAGATCTTGGACACCACTATCCACTTGTTTCTATATGCCTTTTAATGGGTATTCCCTCTTTAATGTTGGAGTTTAATTATGCGTTGGGCAGCAAATTAATTTATATTTCCTTGGTTATTTCCACTCGAGCTTATAGTTATAGCTGGACCAAACGGAACTGTCGTTGGATCATCATATATGGACAGGAATATATGTGTTTTGGCTGGTATTCGATTTATTGGAACTTGTAGTATTTTTGGCGCGCTTTTTCACCAAATTAACGCAAAATAATTTTGCCGTAAAAACACTTGTTAAAGATCACTTTCGCACTATATTCGCAACTGAATGGGAGTACAATAAGAAATGTAAACTAACCTGTTGAGATGATGAGTAGTGTAGAGATTTGGATTGGAGTAGGAAATCCCAGTGAGTGTCTCCCAAGAGCAAATGTCTCCAAATATACGTAGCTATCCGGTTCGAAAGGACCAACTGTTGAGATGGAACAGCTGAAGTCTACTTGGAGGAGAAATGAGACATCACATGAGCCGAAAACAATTCAAAATCTCAAATGGTTAGAGTAGATGAGACTTGGTTGCTCCAGTGCAATATGGAAGACAAGAAATAGGAAAATTGAAACGAATTAGGATTGGATTGATTTAAGGGGATTTATTTTCGTAGTCTTACCAGTACAACGGTTGCAAGTGAACAAGAAGGTATGCTAACGAAATTCTATCGGAAGTCGTCTTAGTACGATTGTCAAAATTATTCGTTAAGTTGTTGCTACAGCCGTTGTAGCATAAACTTGTGGCAACGTCTTAGATATATTAATTGTATTTGGGGATTTTTTTTTGAACGAAGTTTTAGGGATTTAGGTATGAGGATTTGTTTATGGTATTTTGGCATAAACAGATATCATCTCACACGGTAACGCCGACCATTCAAAGTTACGTTACGATTCGCATAATCTTTGAAGAAGTACGGTCCAATGATGCCACCAGCCCATAAACCTTACCAAACTGTGACTTACGACTCGCATCATCTTTGCAGAAGTACGGTCCAATGATGCCACCAGCCCATAAACCTTACCAAACTGTGACTGTGACACCAAACTGTGACTTACGACTCGCATCATCTTTGCAGAAGTACGATCCAATGATGCCACCAGCCCATAAACCTTACCAAACTGTGACTTTTTCTGGATGCATTGCTAGCTCTTGCAATGCTTCTGCCTGATCTTCACTCCAAAATCGACAATTCTGTTTATTTACATACTCATTGAGCCAAAAATGAGCTTCGTCGTAAAATGGAAGAAGCGCACGATGAACTTTCTTAACAGAACACTCATTTTGATAATCAAATTGAATAATTTGCAAGCGTTGTTTGCTTGTAAGACGATTCATGGGTAAATTATAGACCAAACTGAAAATGTTAGATGGTGAAACAAAACACGCAACGTGCGTGAGTTGTTTAAACTAGTGTTGTCAAAAAGATAATAGCTAAAAAATCACCATTTAGAAGGTATGTCGACTTTTACAACTAGGACTGGGGATACCGAGAAGTTTATACTATCACTTAATTCTGTGTTTAATAAAGATCTTTGTAATTGAAGAAGTGAAGAAATTTCTAAAACACTAAGTCCTGTACAATACCTACTTTTGTGCCTATGGTATCACAATAAAGTAAAATGTCTGACTCAGATTTCAGAGAGCGAAATTACACCCAAAATTTAAATGGTTCAACATTTTGCTCACCATTCTCTAGATTTACTTCAGTGTTGATTGAGCTTGTTGCGCTGGGGCATTCATCAGCTGTTTTACATTGTAGAATGATGCGCATGCGCATCGATCAAATGTCAATAAAACCTTCAATGTACGAGCATGCATTGCAAAACAAGTTTCCATGAGATTTTGTGTAAAAATCAAAGGTTGAGATATGGTAAGAAAAACAGATCTCACATCGATGTAAAACCACATTGGCAATGGAACTTTGTTCAAGCTCCAGTATGCACTAAGCCTAGGAGGGTATTCCATATCACCCACATATCATAGTTAATCTCTCATCCATTCACACAAACATAAAAGCCTCATAGTAGGCCGTGTACTAGACAGCATTACGTTGCAGTTAATATCTTCTTTTGTGGTTGCACAGCATTGACATGTGACCCTTTTTAGATGCGTTCTTTTGGTCAGTGCTTATGATATTTTGTTTGTGGCATGTTAAATTAAAACTGCCAAATATTATAGATTGTGGGAAAAGTACAGATTTTCAGTCCTATGGTGTGAGCATAGAAAATGGATAATTTGTGAATTGGTTGTTCATTACACGTATGATGCTTTGGCTGACAAACTGCAACATCATTTTATGCAAATGAAGTTGGCAAGAGAGGATTATGAAGCATTCAACACTGCGGAGTGGGTCAAAGCATTTGGCAGAGCATTGATTAACTTTGAGGGGGCCATTTCTGTAGTGACTTTAGAGTGTAGATGACAGGGATCATTTCTATAGTGGTAAAGAAATCTGATTTAGAAATGAAGAGTGAAGGGTCATATGACGTGGTCACATTTTGCATATCACTTAGTGGTTAGAATTTCGTGCAGTGCTCAAAGGTTGAGATTTTATGTTGCAAATGCAAACTTTTGCCCTCTAACATTCCATTAAGGAACAGTGGCGAACTTCGCATATCAATGGGTGCTGTCCGATTCAAGTTTAAGCTCAATGATAAGGGGCCTCTTTTTTTACAGCCGAGTCCGAACGGCGTGCCGCAGTGCGACACCTCTTTGGAGAGAAGTTATTACATGGTATGATGCCTCACAAATGTTGCCAGCATTAGGAGGGGAAAACCACCGCTGAAAATTTTTCTGTTGGTCACAGCAGGATTCGAACCCAGGAGTTAAGCATCGTTTATGATATACTTACAATAGGATGGGGGTATATTAATTTCGTCATTCTGCTTGTAACACCTCGAAATATGCGTCTGAGACCCCATAAAGTATATATATTCTTGTCATCGTAATGTCATTTTAAGTCGATCTAGCCAAGTCCGTCCGTCTCTCCTTCCGTCTGACCGTCCGTCTGGCTGTCGAAAGCACGCTAACTTTTGGAGTAGTAAAGCTAGCCGCTTAAAATTTTGCACAAAAACTTTTTATTAGTGTAGGTCAGTTGGGATTGTAAGTGGGCAATATCGGTCCATGTTTGGATATAGCTGCCATATAAACCGGTCTTGGGTCTTGACTTCTTGAGCCTCTAGAGGGCGCAATTCTCATCCGATTTGACTGAAATCTTGCACGTGGTGTTTTTGTATCACTTCCAACAACTGCGCTAAGTATGGTTCAAATCGGTCCATGTTCTGGTATAGCTGCCATATAAACCGATCTTGGGTCTTGACTTCTTGAGCCTCTAGAGGGCGCAATTCTCGATCTTGGGTCTTGACTGCTTGAGCCTCTAGAGGGCGCAATTCTTGTCTGATTTGACTGCAATTGTGCACGTGGTGTTTTGGAGTTACTTCCAACAACTGCGCTGAGTATGGTTCAAAACGGTCTATGTTTTGATATAGCTGCCATATAAACCGATTTTGGGTCTTGACTTCTTGAGCTTTTAGAAGGCGGAATTCTCTTCCGATTTGACTGAAATTTTGGCCGTGGTGTTTTCGTATCACTTCCAACAACTACGCTGAGTATGGTTCAAATCGGTCCATGTTATGATATAGCTGTCATATAAACCGATCTGGGGTCTTGACTTCTTGAGCCTCTAGAGGGCGCAATTCTCATCCAATTTGACGGAAATTTTGCACATAGTGTTTTGATACTACTTCTAACAACTGTGCTAAGTATGGTCAAATCGGTCCATATTTTGATATAGCTGCCATATAAACCGATCTTGGGTCTTGACTTCTTGAGCCTCTAGAGGGTGCAATTCTCATCCGATTTGACTGAAATTTTGCACGTGGTGTTTTCGTATCACTTCCAATAACTGTGCGAAGTATGGTTCAAATCGGTTAATAACCTGATATAGCTGCTATGTAAACCGATCTTGGGTCTTGACTCTTTAAGCCTCTAGAGGGCACAATTCTCATCCAATTTGACGGAAATTTTGCACAAAGTGTTTTGGTGTCACTTCTAACAACTGTGTTAAGTACGATACAAATCGGTTCACAATCTGTTATAGCTGTCATATAAACCGATCTTGGATCTTGACTTCTTGAGCCCATAGAGCGCGCAATTCTCATCCGATTTGGCTGAAATTTTGCTTGAGGTGTTTTGATATGACTTCCATTAACTCTGCTAAGTATGACGCAAATCGGTTCATAACCCGATATAGCTGCCATATAAACCGATCTGGCATCTTGACTTCTTGAGCCTCTAGAGGGCGCAATTGTCATCCGATTTGAAAGAAATTTTACACAACGGCTTCTCTCATGACCTAAACCATACGTGTCTAATGTGGTCTGAATCGATCAATAGCTTGATATAGCTCTCACATAAATCGATCTCCCGACTTTGCTTCTTGGCCCCTACAAGGCGCAATTCTTATCCGAATGGGCTAGAATATCATCCAATGACTTCTACTACAGTCTTTAACATTCAATTCATTAATGGCATGAATCGGACTAGGAATTGATAAATAGCTTACAATTTTTATCCATTATTCTTTGTTTGCCTAAAAGAGATACCGCTCAAAGAACTCGACAAATGCGATCCATGGCGGAGGGTATATAAGATTCGACCCGGCCAAACTTAGCACCCTCTTACTTGTTTCTTTATTTTATTTATTTATTTATTGCTATCCCACACAACAACAATGGGATAGATACCCCTTATCATAATGATCTATTTTAACCATATCAACCGTTTTTGACATTTTAGAAATTTTTTATTGTTCTGCAAAATTCTCATTTATTCAATTCAAGTCGCCACCCTTTGATACCAGGAATATTTCAACTTAAACATGCCAAAGCAAATTCATCTTTGGGCATCACATGTTCAATGCTTTCATCCGCCTGTCACTGAGTCATTAATTCACAAATCTTTCTTTTATTTCGATAATGTTTCATGGCTTGTCACCCATATGAGCTCTTCTTTTCTCATATCGAACTGTCTATCTGTCTGCCTTACTTTGGTCTGAGTGTGTGTTGTCTATCTTATGATAGCTAGAGTCACATATCGTAGATTTCGATTGAATCTCCGGCCATACATTACACGCCCATACTTCAATTCCAAAGAATTGACAAATTATTTCAGTCATTTATACCAATAGCAATTCGTTTTGTTTCATCTGCGTCATCATTCACGCTGTCTGTTTGTTTTGTCGAATTGGGAACTTAAAATAAATCTGATTTATTTTCTGGCACTATGTGTGTTTGGTTTTTGGAGAGGAAGTTCGTGACCATTGTGGTTTAAGATTTTCACATGGCGCCCAAAGGTAGGCTCAAAGCAACCATAGCCAGATTACAAATAACGGCATTGCTAGTATTTATGTCGCCAAGCCAATGTTGCCAGCATTTCCACCTCTGCCTTCCCGCCATACCATCAGTATGCTCATCAACGCCAATTATCACGTGTATTAAATATGGCGTAATCTCTGTTTGTTTAAGGGAACATTCTTCATAAACATTTCCTTGTCCACAACCATAAGGGAGCAAAGCTTTGACCATCACAGCGCCCATGTAGTCCGTACGCATTTCCATTTGTGGAGGCTGTGGACCTTCATGATGATGATGATGATGATGCTGCAGTAATTCCACCTGCCATCCATAGCAAGTTGTTAGCACATCGCAAAAACGGCAACTCTTATTATCCGTTTGTATGCGTGCCTCTTTCTCGGGGCCATATGCGAGTGGTTTTGTGAGCTTTAGCTTCACAATCGAAAATGCCCACCAACAACTTGCCCACATCATCATAGCCGGATTGTTGGTTAGTTTTGGCATAAAATGCTTCTTCATCATCGTTTACTTTTTCGCTACAAAGGTTATACATTTTCTCATGCATGAGACGGGGTGGAAGTGTGATAATTATGGGAAATGCATGAGAAATAAATCTTAAATGAAAATTGCCAAACCCTCATTCATTCATTCTTGGAAAAATGAGGTTGATCGAAGGCTTATCGTTACAGAATTTATGGTAAAGGAAGCCCTGAGGAGCTTTCAACCATTTAAGTCACCCGGAACTGATGCATTGATTCCGGCGTTTTTACAGAAGGAAGCGGATTATCTGACTTCCCATATGGAGCCCCATCGGGTTAATATTTTTACTGCCTGCCTAGGACTTGCATATACTCCGAAAACCAAGGCTGTTATTTGTACCCCATCCCGGCTAGGCAAGTTATCCGACACCAAAGGCTTACAGACCCATAAGCCTTACGACCTTTCTCCTCAAAACCATGGAACGTATTGTGGATACCATGATAAAGAGTAGAACATCCGACGAACTGCTGAAATAAAGGGTGATTTTTTAGCTATTCTCAATCATAGTTTGGTGCGGTTTATGGGCTGGTGGCATCATTGGACCGTACTTCTGCAAAGATGATGCGAATCGTAACGTAACTGTGAATGGTGTGCGCTATCGTCAGATGATATGCAACGTTTTTTGCCCAAAATGCAAGAGATTGACTTGCATGATATGTGGTTTCAACAAGACGGTGCCCTATGCCAAACAGCACGCGTAATAATGGATTTTGGGGGGTAGAAAATCGCATGTTAGGGTGTGGCTAATAGTTCAGGGGTTTAGAGTTTTCAGCCCAAAAGTTGGTTGAATCCTTAATAACCGTAACCAATGACAAAGAGCCTTGCGATATATCCCATATTAATCAGGGATGGTTGGACCGATTTATGAGAATGTTTATTTGTACCTTAAAGGCAACCAAAAAAAGATATTTAAAATTTACGATAATCATTTAGGGGGAACGCCGTGATTCAAGGCTTTTAAGAAGAAGGCGAATCTGATATAAAAATTTATGTGCAAGTTTCAGGAGGTTCTTTGTTACTTGGACAGGCTGTACTAAAAGCAGCGATGCTGTTAGTTTGACATCAAATAAAGTTGCCGGTACCCGAGGGGGTCAAACATAACTTAAATTTAAAATTATACCAGTCATTGTTCAATTTTTTAGAAGAAAATATTGGTCTTTTTGGAGGTTAAATCCAAATATAGACCGATCTGAACCATATACGACACGGATGACGAAAAGTCCTAACATAAGTCAAATCGAGATTTCGGTCTATATGGCAGCTATATCCAAAACTGGACCGATCTGAGCCAAATTGAAGCAGGATGTTGAAGGCCCTAATACAACTCACTGTACCAAATTTTGGCAAAATTGGACAATTAATGCGTCTTTTATGGGCCAGATACCTTAAATCGATAGATCGGTCTATATGGCAGCTATATCCTAATGTGGACCGATCAGGCCCAAATTAAAGAGGCATCTCGGGTCGTCTAACACAACTCGCTGTTCCAAATTTCCGCAAAATCGGATATAAAAAGGGGCTTTTATGGGCCTAGGACCTTAAATCGGCGGATCGGTTTATATGGGGGCTGTATCTGTTCATAGACCTACTCAGATCATACTTGACATGGACGTTGGTCATTACTCAGGTCTATGTTCCGAATTTCAGCCAAATCGGATGAAAATGAATTGAATGCTGAACATTGTAGAAGTCATTGTCTAATATTTAAGACCATTCGGATAAGAATTCCGTCTTGTAGGGCTCAAGAAGCAAAAATCGGGAGATCTGTTTTTACGGAATCTGTATCAAGCTATAGATCGATTCAGACCATATAGGACACGTATGTTGAAGATTATGGTAGCCGGTAATATAAGTAACCGTTGTACAAAATTTCAAGAAGTCAAGATACCAGACCGGTTCATCCTCGGTCCATGTTTTGATATAGCTGTCATATAAACCGATCTTTGGTCTTGATTTTTGGGCCTCTAGAGGGCGCAATACTTGTCCGATTTGTCTGAAATTTTGCACGCATTGTTTTGGTATCACTTCCAACAACTGCGCTAAGTATGGTTCAAATCGGTCCATGTTTTGATATAGCTGCCGTATAAGCCGATCTTGGCTCTTGACTTCTTGAGCCAATAGAGGGCGCAATTCTCATCTGATTTGGTTAAAATTTTGCACGAGGTGTTTTGTTATGACTTCCAACAACTGCGCTAAGTTTGATTCAAATCAGTGCATTTTTTGATATAGCTGCCATATAAACCGATCTTGGGTCTAGAATTTTTGAGCCTCTAGAGGGCGCAATACTTGTCCGATTTGTCTGAAGCTTTGCATGCAGTGTTTTGGTATCACTTCCAACAACTGCGCTAATTATGGTTTAAATCGGTCCATGTTTTGATATAGCTGCCATATAAACCGATCTTGGGTCTTGACTTCGTGAGCCTCTAGAGGGCGCAATACTTATCCGATTTTTCTGAAATTTTGCAAGTGGTGTTTTGATATCACTTCCAACAACTGTGCTAAGTATGGCGCAAATCGGTACATAACCTGATATTGCTGCCATATAAACCGATCTGGGATCTTGACTTCTTGAGCCTCTAGAGGGCGCAATTCTTATCTGAATTGGCTGAAATTTTGCAGGTGGTGTTTTGGTATTACTTCCAACAACAGAGCTAAGTATGCTTTAAATCGGTGCATTTTTTGATATAGCTGCCGTATAAACCGATCTTGGGTCTAGACTTCTTGAGCCACTAGAGGGCGCAATTCTTATCCGAATTGGCTGAAATTTTGCATGAGCTGTTTTGTTATAACTTCCAACAACTGTGCTAAGTATGGCGCAAATCGGTACATAACTTGATATAGCTGCCATATAAGCCGATCTTGGGTCTTGACTTCATGAGCCTCTAGAGGGCGCAATACTTGTCCGATTTGTCTGAAATTTTGCACGCAGTGTTTTGGTATCACTTCCAACAACTTTGCGTAGTGTGGTTCAAATCGGTTCATAATCTGGTATAGCTGTCATATAAACCGATCTTGGATTTTGACTTCTTGAGCCAAAAGGGCGCGCTATTCTCATCCGATTAGGTTGAAATTTTGCATAAAGTGTTTTGTTATGACTTCCAACAACTGTGCTAAGTATTGCGCAAATCGGTACATAACCTGATATAGCTGCCATATAAACCGATCTGGGATATTGACTGCTTGAGCCTCTAGAGGGCGCAATTCTCATCCGATTTGGTTAAAACTTTGCACGAGGTGTTTTGTTATGACTTCCAATATCTGTGCTAAGTATTGTCAAAATCGGTCCATGTTTTGGTATAGCTGCCATATAAGGCGATCTTGGGTCTAGACTTCTTGAGCCTCTAGAGGGCGCAATTCTCATCCGATTTGGCTGAAATTTAAGACAAGTTTCTATGGAGAGAAATTTTGACAAAATTTCCTCCAATACTAAAATTTTTACAAAATTTTCTAAACGATATAAGTTTAACCATATTTTGCCTGATCGATCATTCTACCCCCTGATATAAACTGAAATATATTTTATTGCGACAATGTTGTTTGCCTGATATATCTGCGTCGGGGTAGTTGGCTACATACGAGTAGACAGGTAGGTAGGTATGTTAGGCAGGTTAGGTAGATGGGTAGATGTATTTTATAGCTAGTTTGTTTTTACTATTAGTTAACAATTGTTTAGCAAATAAAAATTGATTATGTTTGCCTTAATAATCACACTTTGACCATGTGAGTGCACTAACAGTCTCCACGTATGGCAGGCGGCTCAGTTTAGTTTAGTTCAGCTCAGTTCGGCTCGGCTACCTAACAGCCATCAGTGTTAGAAGTGCGTACCTGTTTCCTCTCTACCTGACATTCTATGTGAGCCAGCGATTTAATGAGCAAGTAATAAATCTCCATTTTATGTGAACATGTGCCTCATAATTTGGCTACATAAAAACGTATGGCGTATGGCCTAATGCCAATGCTAAGAGATTTGCTCTGCAAATTGTAGTTGTGATTTCGAAAAAAAAAGAGGTGGAGCTGTAGCATTTGGCATTGTCAACAATTCGTAACGAATTTCAAAAATGGTTATAAATTGTAACTGATAAAATTGCCCAAATTAAGCAGAAGGTCATTGGGGCAGGCGGGTTAGTTAAGGCATGATTATCATGAAATTAAGTGTCGAAAATCTCTAGGCATCTCTTTAAAGCTAAGAATGGAGTGTTAAACGTTTTTCTTTATCTAACCTTTTATTTGAGGCGTTTTATTGCAGCGTTATATGTGATGCATGAGGGTTTTTAGCACGAATTGTAGTAGTTTGTGACCTTATGGCCGCACTATAATCGTCTCTTCATAAGGACAACAACTTAACTCCTTGGCTTGATGATGTACGATGTGCGGCTGAATAATTAACGTAATAAATGAAAAATTACTTAAACTATCATTCATTCATTCATTCGTTTAGATGCAACTATTTTTGTGAACTTTACATTAAATTAATGTCCGTGAAAGTTGTGGAAATTTGTTTGATAGTTTTAGTGTTGGAACATCGTTACAATGGTTAGTTGTTGCACAGTGGTGACATGAAAAATAAATTTAAACGAAATGTAACAAATAAAAAGGCGTTAAGTTCGGCCGGGCCGAACTTTGGATACCCACCACCTCGGGTATATATGTAAACCACCTTTTATCAAAACCCGCTGAAAATAGCATACCTTATGTCCCATAGAAGTTATATCGAAATATGATCCGATTTGGCTCATTGTATATAACAAAATATTTGTCTTTTTAGTAGCCATATCCAAAAAAAAAAAACGCATCTGAACCATATACGACACGGATATCGAAAAGTCAATGTGTCAAATTTCAGTTAAATCGGATTATAAATGCACCGTTTTTGGGGCCAAGACTTTAAATCGAGATATTCGTCTATATGGCAGCTATATGCAAATCTTGATCGATCTAGACCAAATTGCAGAAATATGTGAAGAGGCTTAACCTAACTCTTTGTCCAAAATTTCGGCAAAATCGGATAATAAATGTGGCTTTTATGGTCCCAAAACCTAAAACCGAGAGATCGGTCTATATGGCAGCTATATCCAAATCTGGACCGATTTGAGCCAAATTGAAGAAAGATGTCGAAGGGCCTAACACAACTCACTGTCCCAAATTTCACCAAAATCGGATAATAAATGTGACTTTTATGGCCTAAGACCCCAAATCGTAGGATCGTTCTATATGGCAGCTATATCCAAATCTGGACCTATCTGGACCAAATTGACGAAGGATGTCGAAGGACCTAACACAACTCACTGTCCCAAATTTCAGCAAAATCGGATAATAAATGTGGCTTTTATGGGCCCAAAACCTTTAATCGAGGGATCGGTCTATATGGAAGCTATATCCAAATCTGGACCGATCTGAGCCAAATTGAAGAAAGATGTGGAAGGGCTTGCGACAACCCACTGTCCCAAATTTCAGCAAAGTCGGATATTAAGTGTGGATTTTATGGGCCTAAGAACCTAAATCGGCGGATCGGTCTATATGGGGGCTATATCAAGATATAGTCCGATATAGCCCATCTTCAAACTTAACCTGCTTATGGGCAAAAAAAGAATCTGTGCAAAGTTTCACCTCAATATCTCTGTTTTTGAAGACTGTAGCATGATTTCAACAGACAGACGGATGGACATGTGTAGATCGTCTTAGACTTTTACGCTGATCAAGAATATATAAACTTTATAGGGCCTGAGATGAATATTTCGAGGAGTTACAAACAGTATGATGAAATTAGTATACCCCCATCCTATGGTGGAGGGTATAAAAAGATGGCAATTTTTATACCCACCACCATTGGATGGGGGCATATTAATATAGTCACTCTGTTTGTAATACCTCGAAATATTGATCTAGGATCCCATAAAGTATATATATTCTGGATCGTCTCGACATCCTGAGTCGATCTAGCCATGTCCGTCCATCCGTCCGTATTGCGAAATCATGACAGCGGACGAACGCATAGAGCTAACCGCTTAAAATTTTGCACAGATACTTAGTATTGATGTAGGTCGTTGGGGATGGCAAATGGGCCATATTGGTTCAGATTTGGATATAGCTCCCATATAAACCGATCTTCCGATTTGACTTCTTGAGCCCATGGAAGTTGAAATTTTCATGCTATTTGGTTGAATTTTTGCACATGTTGCTCGGTTAAGACTTTCAACAACTGTGCCAAGTACGGTCCAAATCGGTCTACAACCTGATATAGCTCCCATATAAACCGATCTCCCAATTTGACTTCTTGAGTCTTTGGAAGGCGCAAGTTTTGGTCCGATTTGGCTGAAGTTTTGCATGTAGTGTTCTGTTATGACTTCCAATAACTGTGTTTAGTACGGTCCAAATCGGTCTTGACTAGATATAGCTTCCATATTTTAGCAGAATACATGATGGTGGGTTCCCAAGATTCTGCCCAGTGCCATATATATTTTTCGCCGGATTTGCACTTATATGGCCGTATCAACAACAATTTTCAAACGATCTGTTCGAAAAAAGTCGGTTCAGATTTAAATATACCTCTCATACACATTTATCTATTGCCCGAATTTATAATTGCGGGGTAGGTGTAGTGTGTTATATGGTCGGCTCTGCCTGACTTTACTGGTATTTCTCTAGTATTGATATGTTCATGGTTGCGTTACCTAAAGCAACAAAATGACACAACTCAGTAATGTTTTTTTTTCAGAAAAATTTTAAGATTTTCTGCCGAAATAAAATCTTTTTTTTTTGCAAAAATCAAACGACTTCCAATTGGATATTTCAAATGGATTTATCGCATTATCACGAACCATGACGATCTTTTTAGGGCATATGGCTTAATTTTTAAATAAGGCTGATATTTAAGCAGAACATTAAAATGTAAATAGAATTTTATATTTTTTTAATCTCATACTTGAATATTGGTGTGTGTGTGTGTTTGTGAGGGAATTTTATTGTTAAAATTAATTAAAGTAATTTTTAATATATGTATATTACTATGAAACTAAAAAACTTCATACCATTATCTATGGTATTAAATAAACATTTTTTAAATCAGCATTAATAAATTTATTTTTTTTTTTTGTATAATTTCAGGTACGTTTTTGATCTGCATATTTAATTCGTAAGTTGTTAAATGAGACTATCTGATTTAATTCCAACCATGCTTTGGTAAATTATACAAAAATTCTCTAGCATTAAGGAATATTAATAACTGATATTTTATTCAAAAGTATTTTAACCACTTTTCGTCATAATCCTGTAAAAACAGCATATAATCTATATGGAAATATGGTCCGATTAGGACCAAATTCGGCGTAGAAGTCGAGGGGTTTAATGCAATTCACTGTTCTAGACGTAAAAACAAAATATTGGTCTAGGCAGCTATATCTAAATACAATCCGATCTCCATCATACTCTGGAAGGCCATGTAATGGTCTATTGGTTGCCCAAAAAGTAATTGCGGATTTTTTTAAAGAAAGTAAATGCATTTTTAATGAAACTTAGAATGAACTTAAATCAAATATATAATTGCCATTTTGTTCGATAACCTTTTGCCATCTTCCTGGCAAATTTTGTATTCCACGCACATAGAACTTCTGGCCTTTATCTGCAAAAAACTGAACCAAGTGCGATTTTATAGCCTCATCATTGCCGAAAGTTTTACCATTTAAGGAGTTCTGCAAAGATCGAAATAAATGGTAGTCTGATGGTGCAAGGTCAGGGCTATATGGTGGATGCATCAAAAGTTCCCAGTTAAGCTCACTCAGTTTTTGGCGAGTGACCAAAGTAAACATCCGAATTAATCGTTTGGTTCCTTGGAAGCAGCTCAAAATATACCACACCCTTCCAATCCCACCAAACAGACAGCATAACCTTCTTTTGATCGTTTTCGACTAACGTTGTTGTAACCAATCCATTTTTCATCTCCAGTTATGATTCGTTTTAAAAACGGAATTCATTGCGTTTAAGGTGTATATCACAAGCGTTGATTCGGTTTGTTAAATGAATTTCTTTCAATACATGTGGTACCCATATTAAAATTGACGCCAAACAAACAAATGTAAACAAAATTTCGCGCACTTTTTTTTCTAAAGCAAGCTAAAAGTAACAGCTGATAACTGACAGAAAAAAGAATGCAATTACAGAGTCACAAGCTGTTGAAAAAATTTGTCAACGCCGACTATATGAAAAATCCCCAATTACTTTTTGGGCAACCTAGTACAAGTGATTGTACCAATTATTAGCGAAAGCGGTTGAAAATGCTCCTTTTATGGGAGATCGGCCTATATGGCAGCTACATGCAAATATAGACCGATCTTCACAATATTGGGGAGGTATTTGTAAGGATCGGGTTACATCGATCCACTGAACACTTCCGAGTTTTAAGAGAAGTGCGTAGCAGTCAGTAGCTCTACCACATTAGAATGCTTCCAAGAGTTTTCGGACTCTTAGAGAGCAATCTGCAGAGCCTGGAGAACTCATTCATATCCTCTATCGCCTATCAAAAGCAGACCCACGTAGCCCTATTTTACTATTTCATCTAGCTCTTGTACTTGTTAAGGGACTCCCTGTGCAGGTCCCAATCCGCATGCAGCTTGGGTTTGTCCTATTATAGAGCTTACACGAAGTCGGTCTAAGTAATCTTAGGTCTGCATCTAAAAAGATGGGCCAACAGAGGAAAACCTCAGGGTGGTGTACTGTCTCCTCCACTTTAGAATAAATAGAGATGGGCGATGGGTAAATACCCAAAAGGTATTAACCCCGTAAATTGGGTAAATACCCCCGGGTATTTACCCATTTATACCCAAAAGCTGAATATATATAATTTTGCAGATATCTTGGGTATAAAAACATTTGTTAAAAAAATGTCTGATGATTTTGTAGTTTTTGTATATAAACCTGACCTTCTGATCTTATAAAATCGGATTTAAGTTATATATGTAGCCGCTGTATAGACCGATCTCCAGACTTAAAGTCTTGAGGCAATAAATTGGTAATTTTTCATCCGATTTCAATTAAAATTGGTACAGTGAGTTCTGATAGACCCCTATTCATTTCTGTGAAGTGTGGTTCAGATCGAACTATATTTGGATATAGCTGCCCTGTAGACCGACTACACGATTTCCCTATATAGGGTATTAAGGCTATAAAAGATCCATTTATTACCCGAATTCGATGAAATTTGGCACAGTATGTTCTGGTAGACTCCTACCCATTGTCAAATGTGGCACAGATCGGACCACATTTGGGTATAGCTGCCTTATGTACCTATGTCCCAATATTATGTAATGAATCTATAAAAGGAGCATTTTTCATCCCATTTCGATGAAATTTGGCACAGCGAATTTCCGGTACCCCTCTTAACCTTTTTGTTGAATATCCTTCCAAATCAGACCATACTTAGTTATAGCTACCATATAGACTGATCTCCCGAAATAGAGTATTGAGCCCATAAAACGAGCATTTTTTCATCCGATTTTGATGAAATTTGAAACCCCTCTAAACCTTTTTGTTGAATATCGTGCAAATTGGGCCATATAGGGAATGTGGACCAGATACTCTACACAATACTCAATATTGGGAGATTGGTCTATGTGGCAGCTATATCCAAATATGGTCCGCTCTGGACGATATTCAACAAACAAGTGTAGAGGTCTATCAAATCACACTGTCTCAAATTTCATCCAAAACGGATGAAAAATGCTCCTTTTGTGGGCACATACTCTATATGTGGTGATCGGTCTATATGGCAGCTATGTCCAATTATGTTTCGCGATCTGCTTTGTTGGACAGGAAATTGAACTTCAAATCCAACATTTTGGAAAGGGCAAGAAAGGCAACTATTGCCGTATACACCTGCAAAAGAGCCATTCATAAAAGTTGGGGGTTTAGACCACGCCTCATGCACTGGTTATGTACTGCAGTTGTCAGACCTATAATGCTATATGGTGTTGTGGTCTGGTGGACGACGCTTCAAAAGTCCACCTACTGTTCAATATTTAACCGGATCCATAGAGCTGGTCATATCGAAAAGGTTACCCGACCACTGTAGTGTGTACAGGCAGCCATTAAATCCTTGTAGAACGTATTTCTGAACACAAAAAACCGCCCTCGACTGTCGCAGATCTCGGGATGGCTGGACAGTTCAAAATTCACCTGTTCTGGGTGCCGGGCCACAGAGATATCTCAGAGAGTTGTAAAGCGGACGAGTTTGCAAGACAAGGAACTACCCTACACATTCCAGGGATACTGGAATCTGTGGCTATGCCTGTAGCGACATGTGAGCTAAGTTTTCAGGACCAGGCCCGAAGGACAACGAATGATAGATGGGCACAAAGAGGAGGCTGTGAGCATTCCAAAACTATGTGGCCTAATCTAAACTCGAAGAGGTCTACCACTTTACTGTCATTGGCTAGGACAGATGTCTCAGTCATTGTGTCCGTCATGACAGGTCACTGTCTAATCGGAAAACATGCTGGCAGACTGAAGGTTGCCAGCAACGACTTTTGCAGAAGCTGTGAGGACATCGAAGAAGAAGAGACTATAGAACACCTTCCGTGTGTGTGTCCCACACTAGCAGTCAGAAGAAGTTCCACTTAAGGTTCTCAAAGAAATGAGAACCTAAAGTGAAACTCCTTCTGACTGCTGGTGCGGGACACACACACGAAAGGTATTCTATAGTCTCTTCTTCTGCGATGTCCTCACAGCTGTATGATTTTGCGGATGTGAACATTCGCAAGTTGATGGGCTTTTTGAAGTGTTCCGGATGGTTCAAAGGCAGGAACTGGAAGGCAACTTCTTTCCTTCTTCTGTTCCTGTGGTATCACAATGGACGAAAAGGTCTAAGTGAGTCTGATGGCAGACTGCCACTTAATCCTTACCATCTCTACTCGTTCTCACACCGCATATTTTTTACTATTTTTTCGATTTTCTCTCATTGGGCCTTGGCTCCTGGCAGGTCATTGGAGTATATGCGAATTCTAGGCACATTGCTAGAAGTCATACCAGTCGTCAGAGGCAATGTGCTTATTCATCTATACATCCGTCAATTATTCACTTCAAACAACTTGTACAACAATTTTATTTTGCAATTGGAAAGGTTATGTAATGTCGGCCATTACAGATATTTAACATAAAATGAAGTATTGGGTTGCCCAAAAAGTAATTGTGGATTTTTCATATAGTCGGCGTTGACAAATTTTTTCACAGATTGTGACTCTGTAATTGCGTTCTTTCTTCTGTCAGTTATCAGCCGTTACTTTTAGTTTGCTGTAGAAAAAAAGTGTAAAAAAATTATATTTGTTTAAAGTTCATTCTAAGTTTTATTAAAAATGCATTTACTTTCTTTTAAAAATTCCGCAATTACTTTTTGGGCAACCCAATATTAACTTACCACAAACTTCTGAGGTTCCCTGAGAACCACTGTATCGATTTAAGTATTCCCAACATAAATGTAACTCTTTAAGTTTTCATTCCAAGAATGATAAGTTCCAAATGTAAAAGTCTTGTCGTCATTAAGTAACTACGAAAGAATGCGTCAAGCAGGGGAAGAGGAGCAAGGAGAAGAAGAAGACAGACCATGACATTCAGTTACACAGTGAAAACGTAAATCACGTCGAAATGAAAATGAAATTTTCAATTCAGGTTGTGAATTCAAGACCAACAACACTCCAGACAGCAAGACGACAGACAGACGGACAGACAAACATAACAGAAGTCATTAAGCGCAGCATGTGGATGAATGGAAGGAAGCATGGAGACAGGTGGAAAGACAAGACGATGGCAGACAAACACTCACATTAGCTCAAAGTGGGAAAAAAAAGACATCAGACGAACATGGAGACAAACACCAACAAATTAAAGCAGAGACATTTTTCTTGTTTCCATTCATTGGCTTTGCTCAAGACTTGGTCCGTCTCTTCGTCCGTCCGTTCATCCTTCCAACTGTGCGTCTGGACAGACATTCTTTATGCAGTCCATCAATGAGAAGTTTTTCACTTTTATGTTGGTGTTAATAAACATTTAAAGTTTCTGATTGTTAATGTTGTTCACCGTCAACAGAGAAGATGTTGTTGTCGCGGCCATTCTGATTGTTGTAATTGTTCTGTGTGTTCTTTCTTGGACGACGTTTTTTTTTTAGGTTGAAAGTGGTGTTTGGTTGTCATTGTTATGGTTGTTCACCATGTATTAAATCATGAACAAATTATTGGCATTTAATATGGCTGGTGTAATTAAACTAATTTTTACACCTTGTTGTGACTGCGTTGTTGCCTGTTTCAAATCTTACACCGCGAAGGGACCCCATCATACGCATCATGGCTTCATTGTAATTGTTTCTTTTTTTGGGGGGTATCTTTAGGGATTTATGGAATTTTGATACATTTCATTTAAGATTACCAACCAAGAGCCGAGCAAAATGGAAGACCTTGTTAAGTGTTAAGTATGTGCTATCAACGACTATGATTAACATAACACGTACTTAAGTATGCTTAAGCGGAACTTGGAGGTCAATGACAGCATATTCAAACAATTGTCGATAGTAATCTTAGCGAGAGGGCGTGATGTGATGTCATTTGCTTATGTTAAGCATGGTACAAACTTAAGTTACTAAAGTTTAAAATGATTATCACCATGTTATTCGAAAGTTTAATGAAACTTTACAAATTTTCGAAGAGGAGGAAACGTGCTTCGGACAATACAATAAGCAACAAGTAAGAGCGGGCTTAGTTCGGCCTGGCCGAATCATATATACCCTCCACCAGGGATCGCATCCACAAAGAATAATGAATATGGACGGAGGAGGAGGAGAGCTATGTCAAGTTATAGTCCGATGCGGGGCTCAAGAAGCAAAATCGGGAGATCGGTTTATATGGAAGCTGTGTCAAGCTATAGATTGATTCAGACCATATTGCACACGTATGTTGAAGGCCATGCGAGAAGTCGTTGTACAAAATGAGAATGAGAATTGCGACCTCTGGAAGCTCAAGAACTCAAGATCCCAGATCGATTTATATGGCAGCTATATAAGGGTATGGACCGATTTGGACGATACTCCGCATAAATGTTGGAAGTGATATAAAAACACCACGTGCAAAATTTCAGTCAAATCGGACGAGAATTGCGCACTCTAGAAGCTCAAGAAGTCATGACCCCAGATAGGTTTATATGACAGCTGTATCAGGTTATGGACCGATTTGAACCATACTTGGCATAATTGTTGGATATCATAATAAAACACGTCATGCCAAAATTCATTCGGATAGGAATTGCGCCTTCTAGAAGCTCAAGAAGTCAAGACCCCAGATAGGTTTATATGACAGCTGTATCAGGTTATGGACCGATTTGAACCATACTTGGCACAATTGTTGGTTATCATAATAAAACACTTCAAGTTAAAATTCATTCAAATCGGATAAGAATTGCGCACTCTAGAGGCTTAAGAAGTCAAAACCTAAGATCGGTTTATATAGCAGCTATATCAGGTTATAAACCCATTAGAACCATACTTGGCACAGTTATTGGATATCATATTAAAACACGTCATGCAAAAATTCATTCAAATCGGATAAGAATTGCGCCCTTTAGAGGCTCTAGAAGTCAAGACCCAAGATCGGTTTATATGGCAGCTATATCAGGTTATGGACCGATTCGAACCATACTTGTCACAGTTATTGGATATCATAAGAGTCTATGTAACTTCTATTACCAGGGATATCGTAGTTCCAATCGGTTCTACCAGGAATAGTGGTGCAGTTATTTTTATCAAAACGCGGCTCAGGTAGGGTGTAACCCACACTGCTTGGAACATCGGACATTGTAGCAAGGATAACACAGTGTCCGTAGCCGCCACATGACCAAAGAGAAAGCTCCCTAGGCCTCACGAAGTATTTATATTCTGAATCGTTTCATCATCCTCATTCGATCTAGCCATGTCCGTCCGCCCATCCCTCCTTACGTCTGTTCAAATCACGATAACGGTCGAACGCGTAAAGCTAGCTGCTTGACATTTTGAACAGATACTTCTTATCGATATCCGTCATTGTGGATTGCAAATTGGCCGTATCGGTGCAGATTTTGATATAGCCCCCATATAAACCGATTCCCCGATTTGACTTTTTGAGCCCCTATAATTTTCATCAGATTTAGCTAGGATTTTGAATCAAGACTTGAGTTATGGCATCCAGCATCCATATATGATCCGAATTGGTCTAATCGACTTCTTGATCCCTTAGACGTCTAAATTTTCATCCAATTTTTAGAAGCAGAGACTTGAACTATGACTTCCAAAATCCATGCCTAGTATGATAAGAATCGGCCTATAAACAGATATAAACCCCATGTAAACCGACCCCCAAATTTGACTTTTTGAGTCCTTATAAGCCTCAATTTTCATCCGATTTGGCTGAAATTTGGAACAAAGACTTGTGTTATGACTTCCAACATCCATGCCTTGCATGATCCGAATCGGTCTATAAACAGATATGGCCCCCATATAGACCGATCCCCGGATTTGACTTCTTGAGTCTTAGAAGTCCAAAATTTTCATCCGATTTGTTTGAAATTTGCAACAAAGACTTGTTTTAAAACTTCCGATATCCGTGTTATGTATGATACGAATCGGTTTATAAACAGATATAGCCCCCATATAAACCGATCCCCAGATTTGATTTCTTGAGCCCTTAGAAGTCTAAAATTTTTATTCGATTTGGCTGAAATTTGCAACAAAGACTTGAGCTATAACTTCCAACATCCATGCCATGTATGATCTGGATCGGTCTATAAACAGATTTGGCCCCCATATAAACCGATCCCCGGATTTGATTTCTTGAGCCCTTAGAAGTCTAAAATTTTCATTCGATTTGGCTGAAATTTGCAACAAAGACTTGAGCTATGACTTCCAACATCCATGCCATATATGATCGGGATCGGTTTATAAACAGATTTGGCCCCCATATAAACCGATCCCGGGATTTGACTTTTCATCCGATTTGGCTGAAATTTGGAACAAAGACTTGTGTTATGACTTTCAACATCCATGCCAAATATGATCCGAATCGGTCTATAAACAGATATAGCCCCATATAAACCGATTCCTCGATTTGACTTCTTGAGCCCTTATAAGCTTAAATTTTCATCCGATTTCGCTGAAGTTTGAAACAAAAACTTGTGTTATGACTTCCAACACCCATGCAAAGTAGGATCCGAATCGGTCTATAAACAGATTTAGCCCCCATTTAAACCGATCCCCGAATGTAAATTCATGGGCCCTTGGAAGCCTCAATTTTCATCCGATTTGGTTGAAATTTGGAACAAAGACTTGAGTTGTGATATCCCACATCCATGCCAAGTATGATCCGAATCGGTCTGTAAAAAGATATAGCCTTCATATTATCCGATCCCCGGATTTGATTTCTTGAGCCCTTAGAAGTCTTAAATTTTCATTCGATTTGGCTGAAATTTGGAACAAGGACTTCCAACGTCCATCCGAATCGGTCTATAAACAAATATAGCCGCCATATAAACCGATCGCCAGATTTTACTTCTTCAGCCCTTAGATGTCGAAATTTTTCATCCGATTTGGCTGAAGTTTATAACACTGACTTGATCCGAATCGGTCTATAAACACATCTCCGAATTTGACTTCTTGAGCCTTAGAAGCCTTAGTTTTCATTCGATTTGGCTGAAATTTGGAACAGAGACTTGAGTTATGACTTCCAACATCCGTACCAAGTATGATACAAATCGGCCTATAAACAGATATAGCCCCCATATAAACCGATTTCTGGATTTGATTTCTTCAGCCCTTAGAAGCCTTAGGTTTCATCTGATTTTGGCTGAAAATCAAACCAAACCCCTATCTTATGCCTTACAACAACAGTGTCAAGTTTTATACGAGTTTGTCAATATGGTGCTATAGGCCCCCCTAAGCACCGATATCCCGATATGACTTCTTGAGACCAAAATAATTCAATTACACACTCAGTTAATAAGGGTAAATTTTTAGCGGAATCCATGGTGGTGGGTACCCAAGATTCGGTCCGGCCGAACTTAGCACGTTTTGACTCGTTTAGCAACTACTTTAGCTCTGATTAAGACATGCCTATTCGGATTTTACTTATAGACGAACTTCAAGTAAGCAAAATTCCTGGCAAATTTGACGCCTAAGTGTGCCAAAGTTGTGATATTTTTGAAATTTAAACAAATCTCAAACCTAATCTCATTATATGCACAATCTATTGGGTTGCCCAAAAAGTAATTGCGGATTTTTTAAAAGAAAGTAAATGCATTTTTAATGAAACTTAGAATGAACTTTAATCAAATATACTTTTTTTACACTTTTTTTCTAAAGCAAGCTAAAAGTAACAGCTGATAACTGACAGAAGAAAGAATGCAATTACAGAGTCACAAGCTGTGAAAAAATTTGTCAACGCCGACTATATGAAAAATCCACAATTACTTTTTGGGCAACCCAATAGTATTGCCTTACCTCTCTCCTTCTCTCTTTTTATCTCTCTCTTGCCTCTACCGCAGTTATCATCTAAAATAAATAAATCTTCAGTAAATCTCAACTTGTTCATAAGTCCTAATCACCCCCACCACAAAAAGTTCATTTTGACAGTTACCATCATAGCTACCATTTGGCACTCCTATGTTTTTTTTTTGCTAGCACACCAATTACCATTTTTGCACGGATAAAATTTATTTTTGATTTTTGCTGTTTCGGCCCCAAGCATCATATCCAACACCAATGGACTTTAGTCTTTCCAGGAAAACCAATAAAAATCTCTATAAAGGTCATAACAACACTAAAAATGGTTCTTCACATCTACATGAAGGATGGACGGACGGACAGACAGACCGACCGCTGGACGGACGGACAACAAAAGAGGAGTAAACAAAAGCCAACAACAGCTAAGCAAAAAAAAAAATCTAAAAATTGAAGATGGGAAAGAAAAATCTCATCATTTTGTAGAACAAAAGGCCATGAACAAAAGACGAAAGCGAAATGTTTGCTGAAGTATGAAAATGAACCAAAGCAAACTAAAGCGATCCCACCAACGAAAAAAGCAACCAACCAACGGACCAAATGAATGAAAGGAAGCAAGAAGTGTTTTGTTATTATTTGCAGTAAAAATATTGTATTAACAAACCCAACACACACACACACGCTATGACCATTACAAGACTCACACTATGAGCATACAAACATGGACATATGCAAGCATAGCGTAATGGCTAGTGTCCTGCCATAACTACATACGCGTATATTATGCATCGGTATGCAAACATTAGGGTTAGACACTTTTACAAAAAAAAAAGCCCTTATGATATGGAATAGAAGAGGAATAACAGGAAATGATAGAAAAATGAAAAAAAGTGCCCGAGAGAAAGGAAAAGGGAGGGAAAATGAGATTGTAATTAGAAAATATGATGACATTACTCAGCAACCATTGCTAAATATTTTTTGACAAATCCTTTAATCTACACTGTTTCAAACTGATTTCAAATGGACCAGATTTTAAATTTAATGTTTATGTTACTTAATAGTCTCTTAATTTGTTGCCTTGTTGGCTATATTTCCTTGTCACCGATCCACCAATTCATTCTCCCTAAAAAACAAAGGCAACTGAACCCCCTCCCCCATCTTCCCCCATATCACTTTGATTTAGCCAATTTATCAATCCCTAATGTCTGTAGACAATGTACGGTGATTTTGTGTTATGTGCTGCTTTTCTTTTCGTTGTTGCTGTTATTGTTGCTTATTTACGCCACACGTACTTAGCCATTCATCTTTAATAGACCATAAGTGTCAGTTGCTGTTGTTGTTGCTATTATTCTTTTTGGACTTGTTTCTTTGGCTCTTTCAATTTTTGGTCTAATTGGGTGGAGTATGCGTGCCAATGTGAATGTGCACCCCCCCCCCATGTGTGGCAGTGTGAGCCGAAGTGTTTGTTGTGCGTGTGTGTGAATTTTGTTGGTTTTGCTGATGCTCAAGTCATTTTATTTTTGTGTTATTGTTACAATTCCGAAGCTCCTTTGTTCATTTGCAAGCACCCTACAGTCCAGCAAGTAAGAGCGTGGTAATTTCGGCCGAAAAATTGGAACCCACCACCATGGATTCTGCTAAAATATGTGAGCTATATACGATTATAGACCGATTTGGACCGGACTTGGCACAGTTGTTGAAAATCATAGCAGAACACTACGAACAAAATTTCAGCCAAATCGGACAAAAATTGCGGCTTCCAGAGGCTTAGGAAGTTAAATCGGGAGATCGGTTTATATGGGAGCTATATCAGGCTATAGACCGATTCAGACCAGACTTAGCACAGATGTTGAAAGTCATAACAGAACACTACATGCAAAATTTCAATCAAATCGGATACAAATTGCGGCTTCCAGGGGCTCAGGAAGTCAAATCGGGAGATCGGTTTATATGGGAGCTATATCAGGCTATAGACCGATTCAGATCGGACTCAGCACAGATGTTGCAAGTCATAACAGAACACTAAAGGCAAAATTTTAGCCAAATCGGACAAAAATTGAGGCTTCCAGAAGCTCAGGAAGTCAAATCGGGAGATCGGTTTATAAGGGAGCTATATCAGGTTATACACCGATTTGCACCGTACTTAGCACATGTTTTAAAGACACAACGGAACACCATATGCAATATTTCAGCCAATTCGGACAAAATTTGATTCTTCCAGAAGTTCAGGAAGTCAAATCAGGAGATCGGTTTATATGGGAGCTATATCAGGTCATACACCGATTTGAACCGTACTTAGCACAGTTGTTGCAAGTCATAACGAAACACCATATGCAAAATTTCAGCCAAATCGGACAAAAAATGAGGCTTCCAGGGGCTCAAGAAGTGAAATCGGGAGATCGGTTTATATGGGAGCTATATCAGGTTATAGACCGATTCAGACCGGACTTAGCACATATGTTGAAAGTCATGACAAAACACTACATGCAAAATTTCAGCCAATTCGGACAAAAATTGCTGCTTGTAAGGGCTCTAGAAGTCAAATCGGGAGATCGGTTTATATGGGAGCTATATCGGGTTATACACAGATTTAGACCGTACTTAGCACACATGTTGAAAGTCATAACGAAGCACCATATGAAAAATTTCAGCCAATTCGGACAAAAATTGCGGCTTGTAAGGGCTTAAGAAGTCAAATCGGGAGATCGGTTTATATGGGAGCTATATAAGGTTATACACCGATTTAGACCAGACTTAGCACAGATGTTAAAAGTCATAACGGAGCACCATATGCGAAATTTCAGCCAAATCGGACAAAAATTGCGAATTGTGAGGGCTCAATAAGTCAAATCGGGAGATCGGTTTATATGAGAGCTATATCAGGTTATAGACCGATTCAGATCGGACTTAGCACAGATGTTGAAAGTCATAACAGAACACTACATGCAAAATTTCAATCAAATCGGATACAAATTGCGGCTTCCAGAGGCTTAGGAAGTCAAATCGGGAGATCGGTTTATAAGGGAGCTATATCAGGTTATACACCGATTTGCACCGTACTTAGCACATGTATTTAAAGACACAACGGAACACCATATGCAATATTTCAGCCAATTCGGACAAAATTTGATTCTTCCAGAAGTTCAGGAAGTCAAATCAGGAGATCGGTTTATATGGGAGCTATATCAGGTCATACACCGATTTGAACCGTACTTAGCACAGTTGTTGCAAGTCATAACGAAACACCATATGCAAAATTTCAGCCAAATCGGACAAAAATTGAGGCTTCCAGGGGCTCAAGAAGTGAAATCGGGAGATCGGTTTATATGGGAGCTATATCAGGTTATAGACCGATTCAGACCGGACTTAGCACATATGTTGAAAGTCATGACAAAACACTACATGCAAAATTTCAGCCAATTCGGACAAAAATTGCTGCTTGTAAGGGCTCTTGAAGTCAAATCGGGAGATCGGTTTATATGGGAGCTATATCGGGTTATACACAGATTTAGACCGTACGTAGCACACATGTTGAAAGTCATAACGAAGCACCATATGCAAAATTTCAGCCAATTCGGACAAAAATTGCGGCTTGTAAGGGCTTAAGAAGTCAAATCGGGAGATCGGTTTATATGGGAGCTATATAAGGTTATACACCGATTTAGACCGTACTTAGCACAGTTGTTGCAAGTTATGACAGAACACTACATGCAAAAGCTCAAGAAGTCAAATCGGGAGATGGGTTTATATGGGAACAATATCAGGTTCTTGACCGATTCGGACCATACATGGCACAGTAGTTGCAAGTCATAACAGAACGCCGTATGCAAAATTTCAGCCGATGGCGTTGGGTTTGAGAAGACATGGATTTCAGAAGGGATTGTGGGATTAGGAGAAGTTTGAGAAGTTCTCCATCTGAAAGGAATGACATAATTTCAGCCGTGGAACAATTTCTGTGAAACCCATACTGCCGATCGCTAAGAAAAACATTGGAATCTTAGTATTTCACAAGATGGTGGTTAACTATGCTCTTCATAATCATGCAGAGCGAGGAGCTATTCGGTCATTCACAGGGTTGTTCGTCTCATAATTTTTGGGGATCGGCTGAAAGTTCTCAATCTTCCAACGTGCTAAGGAGGCTGTCGCTCGGTTAGCAAGGTAGAGAAGGTTGCATAATGAATGATCGAGCGTCAGAAGTTAATTTACGATATATCATTTGTAAATTTGAATTCGGCGATGGACTCGAGAACACGAGGATTTCAGCAGCGACTGTGGGGATTAGGAGGTGTTGGAGACTTTCACATTCTGAAAGGAAGGACATCATTTCATTTCATTCTCATTTCATTTTCATTTCATCTGCACCTGGAATGTCCGCACTCTTTATAGAGAAGGTGCAGTATAAGCGCTGGCGGATGTATTAGAGAAGTACAAGCCAGATATTACCCCCTTACAGGAAGTGCGATGGACTGGGAATGGATAACGTCCAGTAATGGGTTGAGGCTGATAGATTTCGCCGCGTCAAAAACCATGGTAGTTAGTAGCACTAGATTTTCAACATAAAAATATTCACAAAGCCACATGACATGACCACATGACCCGATCAAAACACGAGAAACCAAATTGATTAGTTGTGATAGATGGAAGGCATTCATTCAGCGTGTTAGATGTACGATCGATCCGTGGAGCGAATATAGATTCGGGTCATTAACTTGTTGCACCAAAGGTTCGCACCCGTTTGAATATGGCGAGGAAAGTACGATCTGACACTGCACGGAAGCTGGATATTGAAAAGCTGAAAACACAACAAATGCCAACGGCATACTCCACTCGACCGACCCAACTGCTTGATGAAAGGACTCCTTGTTCGGACGATATAATGGCGCAGTGGCAAACTATTGCCCACTCCATGGAAAATGCCCCGAAATCCGTACTTAGGTACCGGATGCCTCCTCCAAGAAACCCATGGTACGAGCATGAGTGACGAGATGCTACTGAAGCCAAGAATGCGGCATATAGAGCAACCCTGCAATCAGTAGCAACGCGCCAGATGAAGGAGAGGTATCGGGAGAAAAGGAGAGAGGAGAAACGTCTATTCCGTAGAAAGAAAAAGGAAATGGAAAGACGTGAGTGTGAGCGAATTGAGATGTAGTGCAGATATTCCAAAGAATTAAACATCAAACCGATGGCTTTGTTGCAGGCACCTCCTCCTGCAGAGACAAAGAAGGAAATCTGATAACTGACACAGATAACATGCTGAGGATATGGAAAGAACATTTTACCCAACTGCTAGTGTCCGACGTTGGAGGCTAAGAGGATACCACAGAACTAATCCCTGATGATGGTATAGAATGTTTACCTCCTAGTCAGAATGAGGTCCAAGTAGTAGTGACCCTACTAAAGAACAACAAGGCAACAGGAGCCGACGGGTTACCCACTGAACTATTTAAGACCGGAGGCGACACGCTGATAAGGCGTTTTCATCAGCTTATCTGCGCAATCTGGCTAGAAGAACGCATACCCAATGATTGCAACCTCAGCATACTATTTCCCGTTCACAAAAAAGGAGATAAGACGGAATGTGCCAATTTCAGGGGAATAAGTCTCCTTTCCATCGCATACAAGATACTCTCGAGCGTATTGTGTGATAGATTAAAACCTAAAGTCAATGAGATAATTGGGCCCTATCAATGCGGCTTTAGACCTGGTAAATCCACCCTAGACCAGATATTCACACTGCGCCAAATCCTGGAAAAGACTCGCAAAGGACAAATCAACACCTACCATCTCTTTGTTGACTACAAAGCCGCCTTCGATACTCCTTTACGTTCAAAGGTATTTCAAGCCATGTCTGAGTTTGGTATCCCTGCAAAATAAATAAGACTCTGCAGGATGACACGTGCTGATACGCGTTCCTCAGTAAGAATGGGAATGAATCTCTCCGAACCATATAATGCAAAACGAGGTCTCAGACAAGGAGACAGCCTAGCGTATGATCTCTTTAATATCCTGTTGGGGAAGATTATATAAGATGCCGATTGAATAGATATGGCACAGTAATCACAAGAGAACACATGCTACTCGCCTATGCCGACGACATCGATATCATAGGTCGGACACCGGAAGAGGTAACTGCAGCCTTTGAAAGAATCGAAAGAGAGTCAGTGAAAATGGGTCTGGCAGTAAATGGAGATAAGACGAAATGGATGGTTTCAACTCCCAAAAAGCCTTGCAACCCCGAGCAGATTAATAAAGTTGGGAACCACAACTATTTTTATTTACCTCGGCACCGCCTTAACCGAAACAAATGACACCAGTTTTCAGATTAAGCGAAGAATAATACTGGCAAACAGATGCTACTTTGGACTAAGAAAGCAGTTTAGAAACATGGCCACCTCTCGACAGACGAAGATTATACTATGCAAGACACTGATACTACCCGTGCTGTTATATGGTTCTGAAGCATGCAAATGCATATTTTGCCCATGAACATTCCACTAAGGAACCGGGGCAAACTTCTCACATATAAATGAGTGCAGTCCGATTCAAATTTAAGCTCAATGATAAGGGACCTCCTTTTTATAGCCGAGTCCGAAGGGCGTGCCGCCGGGCGACACCTCTTTGAAGAGAAGTTTTACATGGCATAGTACCTCACAAATGTTGCCAGCATTAGGAGGGGAAAACCACCGCTGAAAATTTTTTCTGATGGCCTCGCCAGGATTCGAACCCAGGCGTTCAGCGTCATAGGCGGACATGCTAACCTTTGCGCTATGGTGGCCTTCTGAAGCATGGGTACTTGTGAAAGCAGATGAGGCAGTGCTTGGAGTGTTTGAGAGAAAGATTCTTCGTAAAATTTATGGACCAGTTTGCGTTAATGGAGAATATAGGCGACTTATGAACCACGAGCTGTATGAGCTGTATGACGACGATAGCATAGTTACACGCATCATAATACAACGGCTGCATTGGCTGACTCATGTTGTCAGAATGGATGAAAAAGCTACTGCAAAGAAGTCTTTTGAAGGCAAACACGGTGGTACACTCAAACCGAGAAGACTGAATACCCGATGGAAGGATCAAGTTGTGGGAAATAGCTCGAAACTTGGTGTCAGAGATATTAGAATGAGCGCAGAAGATCGAGGCGCTTGGTACGCTATTCTATTGGTTTGCCCAAAAAGTAATTGCGGATTTTTCATATAGTCGGCGCTGACAATTTTTTTCACAGTTTGTGACTCTGTAATTGCATTCTTTCTTCTGTCAGTTATCAGCTGTTACTTTGAGCTTGCTTTAGAAAAAAAGTATATTTGATTAAAGTTCATTCTAAGTTTTATTAAAAATGCATTTACTTTCTTTTAAAAAATCCGCAATTACTTTTTGGGCAACCCAATATGTTCGGCTAGTGGAACAAATATTCTCTCATAGCCAATTAAAGTAAGTAAGTGACCTGAGACACTTTATACACACTATAGGTGTTAGACAAACTGGTCCATAGATTTTACGAAGAATCTTTCTCTCAAATACTCGAAGTACTGCCTCATCTGCTTTCACAGGTACTCATGCCTCAGAACCATATAACAACACGGGTAGTATCAGTGTCTTGTATAGTATAATCTAAACTTTTTTATACCCTCCACCATAAGATGGGGGGTATACTAATTTCGTCATTCTGTTTGTAACTACTCGAAATATTCGTCTGAGACCCCATAAAATATATATATTCTTGATCGTCGCGACATTTTATGTCGATCTTGCCATGTCCGTCCGTCTGTCTGTCCGTCCGTCCGTCCGTCTGTCTGTCGAAAGCACGCTAACTTCCGAAGGAGTAAAGCTAGCCGCTTGAAATTTTGCACAAATACTTCTTATTAGTGTATGTCGGTTGGTATGGTAAATGGGCCATATCGGTCCATGTTTTGATATAGCTGCCATATAAACCGATCTTGGGTATTGACTTCTTGAGCCTCTAGAGTGCGCAATTCTTATCCGATTGGAATGAAATTTTGCACGACGTGTTTTCTTATGATATCCAACAACTGTGCCAAGTATGGTTCAAATCGGTCCATAACCTGATATAGCTGCCATATAAACCGATCTTGGGTCTTGACTTCTTGAACCTCTAGCGTGCGCAATTCTTATCCGATCAGAATGAAATGTTGCACGACGTGTTTTATTATTATATCCAACAACTGTGCCAAGTATGGTTCAAATCGGTTTATAACCTAATATAGCTGCCATATAAACCGATCTTGGGTCTTGACTTCTTGAGCCTCTAGAGTGCGCAATTCTTATCCGATTCGAATGGAATTTCGCATGACATGTTTTGTTATGATACCCAACAACTGTGCCAAGTATGGTTTAAATAGGTTCATATCCTGATATAGCTGCCATATAAACCGATCTTAGGTCTTGACTTCTTGAGCCTCTAGAGGGCACAATTCTTATCGAATTTGAATGAGTTTTTGCTCGAAGTATATCGTCATGATATCCAACAACTGTGCCAAGTATGGTTGAAATCGGTCCATAACCTGATATAGCTGTCATATAAACAGATCTGGGGATTTGAATTCTTGAGCTTCTAGAGGGCGCAATTCCTATCCGATTTGGCTGAAATTTTGCATGACGTATTTTATTTTTACTTTCAACAACTGTGTCAAATAAGGTTTAAATCGGTTCATAACCTGATATAGCTGTCATATAAACCGATCTGGGATCTTGACTTCTTGACCCCTAGAGGTCGCAATTATTATCCGATATGCCTGAAATTTTGTACGACGGATCCTCTCATGACCATCAACAAATGTGTTTATTATGTTCTTAATCGGTCTATAGCCGGATACAGATCCCATATAAATCGTTCTCTCTATTTTACTTCGTGAGCCCCAATGGGCGCAATTCTTATACGAATTGGTTGAAATTTTACACAGGTCTCCAACATATTATTTAATTGTGGTCCGAACCGGACCATATCTTGATATCGTTTTAATAGCAGAGCAACTCTTTTCTTAAATCCTTTTTAGCCTAAGAAGAGATGCCGGGAAAACAACTCGACAAATGCGATCCATGGTGGAGGGTATATAAGATTCGGCCCGGCCGAACTTAGCACGCTTTTACTTGTTTCTGTTTATCTTGTTCGAAACCATTTCGGCTACCTACCTTCTATAACCGATGCTCTAGGTTCAGTGTTTTCCATTTGCGTAGTAGATTTCCATTGTTGGAAAACTTTATAAATAGTGTATTAGACCATTCGACCATTATTAGGCTCTACTTTGGTTTCCTTAATATGTCTGCTGTTGCCCACAGGCGTTTGTATATGTGCGGTTAAATGAGACTTGTTGGGCGTGTTAAATGGGAGGTGTATGAAGCTCATATATAAGCAAGTGTTTGGATATTTTTCTTTTCTTTTGCCATTATAGTTGTTTTTCCATCATCATCATCATCATGATCATTACCTTTCTCATCTTCATCATCATCATCGCCATCTACATCTTGGCCAGTAAACAAAACCTTCTTATAGGCACTTGCCAGCGAGTACCCATGTGTGTACAAGGGTCCTGACCATATGTGTAAGTGTTTGTGAGTGTGTTTGAGGATTGGAGTGTGCGAGAGTGGGTGGGGGGGGGAGGGGGGTTTTCATTCATTGTTGTCGTATTTATTTTACGTGTATGTATGGGAAACCTATTTATTTTGATTTTTGTTATTGTTTGAAGTACTTTTTGATATAAATTTCGTACTTTCAGGGCTAGGGCTATATTCTTCATGCTGAGCATGTGGGGTTTGTGTGGCTGTGAGAGTGTGTGTGTGTGTAAGTGAGTGTACTAGGGTCTATGTTGGTCTTCTTGGCATTTTGGGTTTGTTGGCCATTATTCTTTTTTTTTTTTTTGCTACTTTCCATTGTTGTTGTTGTTGCTTTTGGTGGCGGCAAGATTTTGATTTGTAAAGTGAAATGGTAATAAAATGTAATGACACATATAAATCACGATATTTCGTTTTAAGAGAGGTTAATTTTTATAACCTAAAGAAACAACAACACAAACCCAGCATCCAGCACCCAGCATAGCCCACCAAGGAGATACACTTAGGCCCACTTAGACTTACACAATGTGGCCCATGTGCATAGGGCCATGTGCATGTGTATGGCATGGATATCACAGACATATCACAAACCATATATCGCAGGACATTCATCTTCTCAGCTTTTATTTTTGTGGATTATCGTTTTGACGTCTTATTTTAGGGTTTTGCGTCTTCAATTGCATACAAGTAGTAACCGCAACAGCAGTAGCAGTAGCGTGAGCAGCCAGCAGCCATACTGCTGTGGTAGGCTGGGCGTGTGCAAAGTGAATTGAATAACGTTGTGGTATTGGATTGTGCGAGTGTTGGAGTGTAAGTGTGATTTTTAGGCCATACTTTATGGCCTACATTTATTCCAATGATTGTGTGGTGTGCTATGCTGTGCCATGTGGGGTGCGGTGCTGTTATGTATGGCGTTCGGTAATGGATGTGTTTTAACTTTTATTGCTGCCATATTGATTGTACTACTGTCGGTCTGAGGGCCAAACTGTGATTTGGCCCATACAATGGTTAAGTGAAGGCAATAGACCTTCATTGTGGGTGTATGTGTGTGTGTGTGTTATTCTTTGTTAACAATGCATGAATTACCTCTAAATGTCAATTACATTTGTGCACATTTATTGGCCTTAGGGTAATGGTTATACAATTCTAGCTGCAGAGCAGTAGATGTTCATACCTATGTATGTTGTGAATGTTTTTGTGTTTTTGGGAACATAAAATGCAATTTAAAAGCTTAGAAGCCATATTTTTAATGTTTGTGTAATTAAAAATCTCCTGACATTTATAAGAATTAATAAAAGTGTCAGAATTTCGTTTGAAAATTACAGGGTGCCCCAAAAGTATTCGTCTAAATTTAAGAAATAAAGAAAAAGAACATAAACTTTAAGAAGAGAAACAAAAGTTTGAGACTGCTTTTATCGGCATGTCGTATATACCTGTGGGATGGAGGGACACAAAGGCAATTTGCATTCTAAAAACGGGAAAACCTTACCATAAGGTAAGGTAAGAGTGGCAGTCCTTTACAGACTCACTTGGACAATTTTAAGTCCATTGTGATACCAAAGTAGCGACAGACCAAGGCTCCAAGCATGCTACCAACTTGGCTACCGTGGCGCCACCTTACCATACTAAGCGAAAAATTGTTTGTCCTTATTAATCTGTCATCCTTTTTTGCTGGAGACTTAATAGTGAAGTCAAAGAATGTATGGACAATTTCTAGTGAGGAAACACTAGAACTACTCGTTGATACATATTTCCCGGGAATTTTGCCAACGAACAACGTAGCGCCAGAAGGGGTTGTCTCGATATGGTTTCGTCGGAGGTTATTGGAGAAATAGTGTTTGAGCCGAAAATCCTTGGGGGCTAATAAGTTTCGGGTGTCCCAATAGCATGCGTCTAAATTTAAGAAATAAAAAAGAAAAAAACAGGAACTTAAAGAAGAGGAACAAAAGCTTGAGACTGCTTGTATCAGCATGTCGTATATACCTGTGGGATAGTGGGACACAAAACTAATTTTCATTTCAAAATCAAGGAAACCTTACCATACTAAGCGAAAAATTTTTGTCTTTATTAATCTGTCATCCTTTATGCTGGAGACTCAACAGTGAAGTCAAAAAATTTATGGACAATTGCTAGTGAGGAAACACTAGAACTACTCGTGGATACATATTTCCCGGGAATCTTACCAACGAACAACGTGGCGCCAGAAGGGGTTCTCTCGATATACATTCGTAGGAGGTTATTGGAGAAATTGTGTTTGAGCCGAAAATCCTTTGGGCGATTAGAAGTTTCGACTCGTTTTAAGTTGCCAGACTCTGATGATGTATCACCGGTTGAATTACAAGCTATGTCTGATAGACTAGTTCCTGGGCAAAAGCATTCATCTAAATTTAAGAAATAACAAGTAAAAAGGCATTAAGTTCAGCCGGGCCGAACTTTGGATACCCTCGGGAATGTATTTAAACCACATTTCATCATAATCCAGTGAAAAATTCATTCAGCTTTATCGAAATATGGTCCAATTTGAACCAAATTCGACATGGATATTGAGTGGTCTAATAAGTACAAGTCATTGTTCAATTTTATAGAACAAAATATTGGTCTCTTTGGTAGCCATATCCAAATATAGACTGATCTGAATCATATACGACACGGATGTCGAAAAGCCTAGCATAAGCCACTGTTTAAAAGATCGGTCTATATGACAGCTATATCCAAACCTAGACCGATCCGTGCGATATTGCAGAAAGATATCGAGAGGCCTAACACAACTCACTGTCCCAAATTTCGGCAAAATCGGACAATAAATACCCTTTTATGGGCCCAAAACCTTATATCGAAAGATCGGTCTATATGTCAGCTATATCTAAATCTGGACCGATCTGAGCCAAATTGAAGAAGAATGTTGAAGGGCCTAACACAACTCACTGTCCCAAGTTTCGGCGAAATCCGACAAAAATTGCACCTTTTATGGGCCCAAAACCTTAAATAGAGAGATCGGTCTATATGGCAGCTATATCTAAATTTGGACCGATCTGAGTCAAATTACAGAAAGTTGTCGAAGAGCTTAACGCAACTCACTGTCCTAAATTTCGGCGAAATCGGGCAATAAATGCGCCTTTTATGGGCGCAAGACCTTAAATCGAGAGATCGGTCTATATAGCAGCTATATCCAAATCTGCACCGATCTGTGAGATATTGCATAAACATGTCGATGGGCCTTATACAAATCACTGTTCCAAATTTCGGCGAAATCGGACAATAAACACACCTTTTATGGGCCCAAAACCCTAAATCGAGAGATAGGTCTATATGGCAGCTATGTTCAAATCTAGACCGATCTGGGCCAAATTGAAGAATAATGTTGAAGGGCCTAACACAACTCACTGTCTTAAATTTGGCGAAATCGGACAATAAACACACCTTTTATGGGCCCAAAACCCTAAATCGGCGGATCGGTCTGTATGGCACCTATATCCAAATCTAAACCGATCTGTGCCATATTGTAAAAGTATGTCGAGGGGCTTAACACAACTCACTTTCCCAAATTTCGACAACATCGGACAATAAATGCGTCTTTTATGGCCTAAACCTTCAACCCAGAGAACGGTCTATATGGCAGCTATATTCATATCTGGACCGATCTGAGCCAAATTGACGAAGGATGTCGAAGGGCCTAACATAACTCACTGCCCCAAATTTCAACAAAATCGGATAATAAATGTGGCTCTTATGGGCCTAAGACCCTAAATCGGAGGATCGGTCTATATAGGGGCTATATCAAGATATAGTCCGATATAGCCCATCTTCGAACTTAACCTGCTTATGGACAAAAAAAGAATCTGTGCAAAATTTCAGCTCAATATCTCTAGTTTTAAAGACTGTAGCGTGATTTCAACAGACAGACGGACGGACATGGCTAGATCGTCTTAGATTTTTACGCTGATCAGGAATATAGATACTTTATAGGGTCGGAAATGGATATTTCGATGTGTTGCAAACAGAATGACAAAATGAATATACCCCCATCCTTCGGTGGTGGGTATAAAAAAATCGGTTCAGATTTGGATGTAGCTCCCATATGTTTGTTCGTCCGATTTGCAGTAATACTGCAATAAAATGGTCATTTGTTTGCCGATTCTCTCGAAATTTGGAAAGAATGGTTTTTTATGACTCTCGATGTTATTGGTGAATTTCATAGAAATCGGTTCAGTAATACAGCAATAAAATGGTCCATATTGGTCTATAACTTGACATAGCTCTTGTTGTCATATGCGATCCATTTGGTCCGGCCGAACATAACACGTTTTTACTTGTTAGTATTTAGAGCGCACCACAAGCCGATTACTGGCTTTGGTGTGTGTCCATAGTGGCATAGGGCCGTACCCTCTTCTTCAACCCAACCAACTTTTACTCGTTATACACCTAACACCCTGTTTCCCAAAGTGATGTTGCAATGACGTTCAATGTTTGAAAAGTTTCAACTGAGTTTTTCGAATTCCCTAACAATCTGTAGCCAAAACTCTAATTACTCCCAATTTGATAAAAGCCAAAACTAAAATCACTTATGAATGGATTCGTTAAAGCTCAAATTATTAACAAAACATTAACAATTACACAATGTATTTAAATATTTACCAATTTGCATTTTAATTCTACATAACAAAGGAATTTCATGAATGTGTGCTCAAGTGCAAATCCCCAAACAGCATAGCTAAATAGCTAAGAGAGATACAATGAACAAAAAAAAATAAACAAATATAAATAATAATGAAAATCACTTTAACAATATGATTTTTGTGTAATTGTTAAATAATTATCTGTGTGTTTATTGTAATTAGTTTTTTTTAACAACAACATTGTTAATAACTAAAAAAAAATCACGAAACAAGAAAATAAAAATTCCTATTCATTCATTTTATAGAGTTTTCAAGGAGCCCTTAGTGTCCGTTCCTCTCTAGGCGTGACAACTGTGGTTACTTATAGTCCGCAGTCTATGTGGCTCATGCTACAGCACTACACTACTGTTTGTGGGGAGGCATATGGAAATATGCTGGTTCTATTGAGAATTTTTATAAAAAAAATCTTGACACAGTGCGACGAATAGTGACTTTCAAAAGGCAACAACTACTGAAACTATTTTAAGTTACTCATTTTTTGTACCATGCATTCACCAGTAATTGGCTATGACAGAATATTTGTTCCACTAGCCGAACATAGAACAGCGTTCCAAGCACCTTGATCTTCTGCGCTTCATCTAAAATCTCTGACACCAAGTTTCGAGGTGTCTCCCACCACTTGATCTTTCCATCGGGCTTTTGGTCTTCCCGTGTTTGCCTTCAAAAAACTTCTTTGCTGGAGCTTCTTCAACCATTCTGACAACATGACCTAGCCAACGCAGCCTTTGTATTTTGATGCTATCATCGTCGTCATACAGCTCGTGGTTCATACGTCGTCTACATTCTCCATTATCGCCAACTGGTCCATATATTTAACGAGGAATCTTTCTCTCAAACACTCCAAGCACTGCCTCATCTAGTTTCACAAGTACCCATGCTTCAGAACCATATAACGGCACGGGTCCTTTCAGTGCCTTGTATAGTTTATCCTTCGTCTGTCGAGAGGTGGCCTTCTCTCTAAACTGCTTACTTAGTCCAAAGTAGCATCTGTTTACCAGTATTATTTTTCACTTAATCTCAAAACTGGTGTCATTCGTTTTGGTTACGGCAGTGCCGAGGTAGATAAAGTTACTGACTCTCTCAAAGTTGTGGTTCCCAACTTTCTCCATTTTCTTTATCTGCTCGGTTGTGCAAGCCTTTTTGGGAGTTGAAACCATCCATTTCATCTTATCTCCATTTACTGTCTGACCCATTTCCACGGACTCTCTTTCGATTCTTTCAAAGGCTGCAGTTACTACTTCCGGTGACCGACCTATGATATCGATGTCATCGGCATAGGCGAGTAGCATGTCTTCTCTTGTGATTAGTGTGCCATATCTATTCACATCTGCATCTGCGTTTAATCTTCTCCAGCAGGATATTAAAGAGATCACAGGATAGGCTATCTCCTTGTCTGGTATTAAATGGTTCGAAGAGATTCTTTCCTATTCTTACTGAGGAACGCGTATCAGCAAGTGTCATTCTGCAGAGTCTTAGTAATTTTGCAGGGATACCAAACTCAGACATGGCTTGAAATACCTTTGAACGTAAAGGTGTATCGAAGGCGGCTTTGTAGTCAACACAGAGATGAAAGGTGTTGATTTGTCCTTTGCGGGTCTTTTCTAGGATTTGGCGCAGTGTGAATATCTGGTTAAGGGTGGATTTACCAGGTCTAAAGCCGCATTGATAGGGCCCAATTATCTCATTGACTTTAGGTTTTAATCTTTCACACAGTACGCCCGAGAGCAACTTGTATGCGATGGGGAGGAGACTTATTCCTTTGTAGTTGGCACATTCCGTCTTATCTGCTTTTTTGTGAACGGGACATAGTATGCTGAGGTTCCAATCAACGGGTATGCGTTCTTCTAGCCAGATTGCGCAGATAAGCTGATGCATACGCCTTATCAGCGTGTCGCCTTCGGTCTTAAATAGTTCAGCGGGTAAACCGTCGGCTCCTGCTGCCTTGTTGTTCTTTAGTCGAGTCACTGACATTTTATGTCGATTTAGCCATGTCCGTCCGTCCGTACGTTCGTCTGTCTGTTGAAAGCACGCTAACTTTCGAAAGAGTAAAGCAAGCCGCTTGAAATTTTGCACAAATACTTCTTTTTAGTGTAGGTCGGTTGGGATTGTAAATGGGCCATATCGGTCCATGTTTTGATATAGCTGCCATATAAACCGATCTTGGGTCTTGACTTTTTGAGCCTCTAGAGGGCGCAATTCTTATCCGATTGGAATGAAATTTTGCACGACGTGTTTTGCTATGACTTCCAACAACTGTGCTAAACAAGGTTCAAATCGGTCAATAACTTGATATAGCTGCCATATAAACCGATTTAGGGTCTTGACTTCTTGAGCCTCTAGAGGGCGCAATTCTTACCCGATTGGAATAAAAATTTGGACGACGTGTTTTGGTATAACATCCAACAACCGTGCTAAGTATGATTCAAATCGGTTCATAACCTAATATAGCTGCCATATAAACCGATCTTGGGTCTTGACTTCTTGAGCCTCTAGAGGGCGCAATTCTTATCCGATTGAAATTAAATTTTGCACGACGTATTTTGCTATGACTTCCAACAACTGTGCTAAGTATGATTCAAATCGGTGCATAACCTGATGTAGCTGCCATATAAACCGATCTTGGGTCTTGACTTCTTGAGCCTCTAGAGGGCGCAATTCTTACCCGATTGGAATGAAATTTTACATGACATATTTTATTATGATATCCAACAACTTTGCAAAGTATGGTTCAAATCGGTTCATAACCTGATATAGCTGCCATATAAATCGATCTTGCGTCTTGACTTTTTGAGCCACTAGAGGGCGCAATTTTTATCCGATTTGCCTGAAATTTTGTACTACGGATCCTCTTATGACCATCAACATACGTGTTTATTATGGTCTGAATCGGTCTATAGCCTGATACAGCTCCCATATATATCGATCTCTCTACTTTACTTCTTGAGCCCCCAATTCTTATTCGAATTGGCTGACATTTTACCCAGGTCTCCAACATATAATTTAATTGTGGTCCGAACCGGACCATATCTTGATATAACTCTAATAGCATAGCAAATCTTCTCTTTTATCCTTTTTTTTTGCCTAAGAAGAGATGGCGGAAAAAGAACTCGACAAATGCTATCCATGGTGGAGGGTATATAAGATTCGGCCCGGCCAAACTAAGCACGCTTTTACTTGTTTTTAGTTTCCGTTTTCTCCATGTATTGCGACGTCGAGATCTACTTGCTATTATTCCTCGTCAAATATGATTTCATTCAAAGAGTTTTCCTTGTCTTATTTCTTTTTATCAAATGATGGTCTTGTCACACTGTGCCGCATCTGCTTAAGATTTAACTTCCATGACTAAGACAAATTTAATTGTGTGGCAATGATATTGTAATGATGAAGACGACACTGACAATGATGCTCTAAGGCTGATAATGAAGGCGGTGATGACGACGAATGAATGGTGTGTCTACGCTGCTGCCTCTCGACAATACTGCGAGGTTGATTCGATGCTGTGTTGATTGTGTCAATGGAGGACAATACTTGAACAACGACACTATTGTCTAGGCTGCGAAGTAGAATAAAAAAAAGATTTACTATAATTTTTGAGGGAATTACAAGAGATTTTCAAATTCTAAGAGATTTTCATTTGTGATAAGACTTTGTGGGAAACTGTCACAGGTTGTCTTGTGCAACAGGTTGGCGATGTCTTAAACCGATGAATTTCTGTTGATGAGTATTGCCTGCTTACAATGGGATTAGTTATGAGTTGGTTGTAGTATAGGGCTATCGGTAGGAATAGTAAAAATGTTAGGAGTAATACAAAGTGGTTATAGTGAGAATTTGGAATAGGTCTGTTCGTCCGTCTGTGAATTACGAATGCAATGCAAATGAAAATTTGCCCATAAACATTCCATTAAGAAACTGGGGTAAACTTCCCACATATCAATAACTGCTGTTTGACTCAAATTGAAGCTCAATGATAAGAGATTGGCTGCTTTTTGTAGCCAAGTTCGAATTGTGAGCCAAACACACCTCACCGTTCCAAATTTCAGCGAAATCGGGTAATAAATGCGGCAATTATGGGCTTGAGACAAAAAATCGACATATCGGTCTGTATGTCAGCTATATTGAAACATAGTTCAATTTGGACCTTATTCGGTTCGACGTCGGTAGGCTTTTTTTGGCCGCTCTCTCCATTCAATTCCGACCAAAGTGCACGGTAGCGCAGAGGTATATGTCCGCCTATGACGCTGAACGCCTGAATTTAATTCCTGATTAGAACATCAGAACACCTATCGCTGGCGACATTTGTACTATGCCATATAAAAACTTCTCCCCAAAGAGGTGTTTCCCTGCGGTGCGCCTTTTGGACTCGGCTGTAAAAGGCAGGCGCCTTATCATTGAGTTTAAACTCTAATCGGACAGCACTCATTCATATATGAAAAGTTTGCCCCTGTTCCTAAATGCAGCGGTCATGGGAAAATTTGCAGTCCTATGCGACCTACAACATTACCTAAAGACATACTAACTTCTTACGTCCTCTTAGTAATAGCCTCACCTTCTCGGTCCGGATTCCCCCTTTGGATTCTCGTCTGCCTTCCAACCGTTTCACTTTTGCACATTGCTACATGCCCCTTCGTCACTCATGCCCTTAACTCGGATTATCTCGCCCCGAAAGGCTTCGCAATCACCAAGTCTAATGATAGCAGTCCTTTGGGCCTTGCGGCCATGTCATCTGCCCTTTGAGTTCCCTTTTCTCCGCTATGGGCCGTTACCCAAACGAAGCGGATCGTACAATCCTCAACGAGGGCGTAAAACTCTTTCTTAAACTCCAGGACCGTGGCCTTACCATCCTGGTAGTTATAGCTCTGATGTCCAGTTTACTGTCCTTTAAAATGTTCTCACTCAACGTCCTTGGATTTACAACTTGCATGTACCATCCTCAGAGAGGGCGTAAATCTCCATGTTATACTGCAGGACCGTGACCTCAACGTCTTGGTTGTTATTGCCCCGATGTTCAGTTTAAGGTCTTTAAAAATGTTCTCACTCGACTTCCTTGCGTTAACACCTAACTAACTTCACTGTTTTTTTAAACTAAGATTTAAAATTTAACGCGGGAGGTAGTTATCGTTATAAGATAAGTCTCCTCGTCATATTATTTCAATGTTTGTGTGTACGTCTTCTTATAACGCAGTCTTATGTTTTAATTCCCTTCCAAGCTTATGGTCTTAAAGCATTTCAATAATTTGGCCATTTAATATTTACAAATGATTGGTTCAAAAATTTGCAATTAAGCTACTGCACGTGCTACCCTATACACAGCCATCAAGCCAAATACTTGCTTAGCTGTTTTTTTTTGCACTTCTCCACCAACCGTACCATTGCCATTCTGCACACAGTGTGTGTTAATGAAATTTTTGCTAAATTTCATAATACCCTCAAGTGTGACTTTTCTCATTTGGCTTCATGCGTTTATTTTAATAAAATTAATTTGAAAAAATAACTTTTATCCGAGTACAACAACAAAATGTGACTGAATGGTGACAGCACAAAAACCGAAAATACTAAGCCAGCAGCGGAAAGGGGTAAGCTTTTAAAAGGCTGACATTGTCTTCGTCGTCTATGTATGCTAGGGAGCTATGTTTGTATTGACTGTGGAAAGTTACATAGAAATAAAATTTTTAAACCTACCACCATTGGGTGTACTAATCTAATCCTTCCACTTGTAACATATCGGAATATTGATCTGCGTCTTCATTAAGTGTGTCCATCCGTCGGGGCATCCGTTCGTGCATCCGTCCGTTCATCCGTCCGTCCATTCATCCGTCCGGGCATCCGTTAGTGCAGTCGTCCGTCCATCCGTCCGCCGGTCCGTCCGTCCATCCGTCCATCCGTCCGTCCGTCCATCCGTCCGTCCGTCCGTCCGTCCATCCGACCGTCCGTCCATCCGTCCGTCGATCCGTCCGTCCGTCCATCCGTCAGTCCATCCGTCCGTCCCTCCGTCCGTCCGTCCGTCCGTCCGTCCATCCGTCCGTCCGTCCATCCGTCCGTCCGTCCATCCATCCGTCCGTCCGTCCATCCGTCCGTCCATCCATCCGTCCATCCATCCGTCCGTCCGTCCATCCGTCCGTCCATCTGTCCGTCCGTCCGTCCATCCGTCCGTCCGTCCGTCCATCCATCCGTCCGTCCGTCCGTCCGTCCGTCCATCCGTCCATCCGTCCGTCCGTCCGTCCTCCATCCGTTTATCCATTCGTCTATCCGTCCGTCCATTCGTCCGTCCGTCCGTCCGTCCGTCCGTCCGTCCGTCCGTCCGTCCATCCGTCCATCCGTCCGTCCGTCCGTCCGTCCGTCCGTCCGTCCATCAGTCAGTCCATCCGTCCGTCCCTCCATCCGTCCGTCCGTCCATCCATCCGTCCATCCATCCGTCCGTCCGTCCATCCATCCGTCCATCTGTCCGTCCGTCCGTCCATCCGTCCGTCCGTCCATCCATCCGTCCGTCCGTCCATCCGTCCGTCCGTCCGTCCATGCGTCCGTTTATCCATCCGTCTATCCGTCCGTCCATTCGTCCGTCCGTCCATCCGTCCGTCCGTCCGTCCATCAGTCAGTCCATCCGTCCGTCCCTCCATCCCTCCATCCGTCCGTCCGTCCGTCCGTCCATCCATCCGTCCGTCCGTCCATCTGTCCGTCCGTCCGTCCATCCGTTTATCCATTCGTCTATCCGTCCGTCCATTCGTCCGTCCGTCCATTCGTCCATCCGTCCGTCCATCCGTCCGTCCATCCGTCCGTCCATCCGTCCGTCCATCCGTCCGTCCATCCGTCCATCCGTCCGTCCATCCGTCCGTCCATCCATCCGTCCGTCCGTCCGTCCATCCATCCGTCCGTCCGTCCATCCATCCGTCCATCCGTCCGTCCTGACCTCCTTCTTACTTCCTTTCCGTAATAGCCTCGTCTTCTCACGATCAGAATCTCCCCATAGGATTTTCGCCGTCCTACAGACTGTTTCGCTGTTCCACAGTGTTACATGAGCGTTTGTCGCCCACGCCCTTAACTCGGACTGCGTCGAATCGGTCCGTAGTCCTATGTGTCTCGTTATGATACCAAAAGCTATACTGATTTCCTTCTTACTTCCTTTCAGTAATAGCCTCGTCCTCTCATCATCCGGATCACCCCATAGGATTTTCGTCGTCCTACCGACTATTTCGCTGTTCCACAGTGTTACTTCAATCGGACTGCGTCGACCCGAAAGGCTTCGGGTTAACCAACTGTATCGACGGCAGTTCTCTGGCCTTCACTGCCAAATCGTCTGCCCTTTCATTCCCTCTTACTTCCTTATGGCCCGACACACAAACGATGCGGATTGTGCCATCCTCAGAGGAGGCGATCTTCTTCTTACACTCCAAGACCGTTAGTGACCTTTCCGCCCTGGTTGTTATTGCTCTTATGGCTATTTTACTGTCCGTAATGATATTCACACTCGACATCCTTGCATTAGTACCACGTTACCTCACATATTAAGTGAAAATTTTCAAGTGGCTAGCTCTACGCGTTTGACCTCAATCGTGATTTAGGCAGAACGACGGACGGAAGGACATGGCTAGATCGACTCAGAACGACGAGACGATCAAGAATATGTAAACTTAATGGGGTCTTAGACAAATATTTCGAGGAGTTGTAAATGGAATGACTAGATTAGTATACCCCCATCCTATGGAGGTGGGTATAAAAATTGATTCCCCGCCTATAAAGACGACCCTCGCAAACGTTTTGAGGACCATGATTTGCGTATCTGCACCTGGAATGTCCGCACTTTTTATAGAGAGGGTGTAGTGTACTGGCGAATGTATTGAAGAAGTACAGGACAGACACTACTGCCATACAGGAATCCTTCCCAAGCTATCACACGCTCGGAAAGGATTCCATAACAACAAGGAGTGGTGACGTCCTATATTATAGCTGCCATGAGACGAGGCACGAGATATTTGGCTGTGGATTTGTGGTTAGTCGGGGATGAGAGGCTAGCCACAATCCGCATAGAGGCCCCTCTTCCGTCGGACGAACAGACCAAGGATATTTTCTACGAGCGCCGAAAAAGAGAATATGACCTCTGTCTCGCCCATGATATTAAAATCGTTCTGGGAGATTTTAATGCAAAAGTAGGAAAGGAAAATAACTTGGGCCCGCCAGTCGGAAAATTTAGCCGTCACGAAGAATGCTCCGATAATGGATTGAGGCCAATAGACTTTGCCGCGGCAAAGAACATAGTAGTCAGCAGCACTAGATTTCAACATTGAAAGATTCACACGGCCAGATCACAACACGAGAAACCAAATATATCATGTTGCAATAGATGGAAAGCATTCAACCAGCGTGTTAAATGTACGATCGATCCGTGGGGCAAATACCGATACGGATCATTACCTTTCTGCAGCAAAGGTTCGCACCCGTCATAGTGTGGCGAGTAACTTACTATCTGCCACTATACGGCACCTTTTCATTGAAATACTGCAAACTCAACATACTCCATGCTGGCAACGGCATACTCCATCTGATTGACTTCATAACCTGATATAGCTTTCATATGAAACGGTCTCGAATCTTGATTTCTTGAGTCTGTAGAGGGGTCTATTCTTTTCCGATTTGGCTGAAATTTTTTATGAGTTGTTTTGTTATACCCTCCACCATAGGATGGAGGTATACTAATTACGTCATTCTGTTTGTAACACCTCGAAATAGGCGTCTAAGACCCTATAAAGTATATATATTCTTGATCGTCATGACATATTAAGTCGATCTAGACGTGTCCGTCCGTCTGTCCGTCTGTCCGTCCGTCCGTCTGTCCGTCCGTCCGTCTGTCCGTCCGTCCGTCTGTCCGTCCGTCCGTCTGTCCGTCCGTCCGTCTGTCCGTCCGTCCGTCTGTCTGTCGAAAACACGCTAACTTTCGAAGGAGTAAAGCTAGCCGCTTGAAATTTTGCACAAATACTTTTTATAAGTGTAGGTTGGTTAGGATTGTAAATAGGCCAAATCGGTCCATGTTTTGATATAGCTGCCATATAAACCGATCTTGGATTTTGAGTTCTTAAGCGCTAGAGGGCGCAGTTCTCATCCGATTTGGCTGAAATTTTGCTTGAGGTGTTTTGTTATCACTTCCAACAGCTGTGCTAAGTATGGTTGACATCGGTTCATAACCTGGTATAGCTGCCATATAAACCGATCTTGGATCTTAAACCGCCAGAGGGAGCAGTTCTCATCCGATTTTGCTGAAGTTTTGCTTGAGGTGTTTTCGTATCACTTCCAACAACTGTGCTAAGTTTGGTTGAAATCGGTTCATAACCTGATATAGCTGCCATATAAACCGATCTCGGGTCTTGACTTCTTGAGCCGCTAGAGGGCGCAAATTTCGTCCGATTTGATTGAAATTTTAAACGTGATGTTTTGCTATCACTTCCAACAACTGTGCTAAGCATGGTTGAAATCGGTCCCTAATCTGGTATAGCTGCTATATTAACCGATCATGGATCTTGAGTTTTTGAGCTGCTAGAGTGCGCAGTTCTCATCCGATTTGGCTGAAATTGTGCCTGAGGTGTTTTGATATCACTTCTAACAACTGTGCTAAGTTTGGTTGAAATCGGTCCTTAATCTGGTATAGCTGCCATATAAACCGATCTCAGGTCTTGACTTCTTGAACCGCTAGAGGGCGCAGTTCTCATCCGATTTGGCTGAAATTTAGCTTGAAGTGTTTTGGTATCACTTCCAACAACTGTTCTAAGTATGGCTGAAATCGGTCCTTAATCTGGTATAGCTGCTATATAAACCGATCTTGGATCTTGACTTCTTGAGCCGCTAGAGGGCGCAAAGTTCGTCCGATTTGATTTAAATTATAAACGTGATGTTTTGCTATCACTTCCAGCAACTGTACTAAGTATGGTTGACATCGGTTCATAACCTGGTATAGCTGCTATATAAACCGACCTTGGATCCTGAGTTCTTGAGCCGCTAGAGTGCGCAGTTCTCATCCGATTTGGCTGAAATTTTGCTTGAGGTGTTTTGGTATCACTTCCAACAACTGTGCTAATTATGGTTGACATCGGTTCATAACCTGGTATAGCTGCCATATAAACCGATCTTGGATCTTGAGTTCTTGAGCCACTAGAGGGCGCAGTTCTCATCCGATTTGGATTTCATGAGGTGTTTTGTTATGACTTTCAACTACTATGTGAACTATGACGCAAATCGGTACATAACCTAATATAGCTGCCATATAAACCGATCTGCGTTATTGAGGGTATATAAGATTCGGCCCGGCCGAACTTAGCACGCTCTTTTTTGTTTTGACTTTTAATAACTCTGCCAAGAATTGTCATAATCAGTTCATAACCTAATATAGGTAAGGTTAAATTTAAATGGTAGTCTGCCATCAAACTCATTTATTGTAGATATTTTCGTCCCCCAGGAACAGGAGAAGGAAGATGCCTTCTAGTTCCTACCGTTGAACCATCCTGATCGCTTTAAAAAGCCCAATAACCTGCGAATGTTTACATCCGCTAAATCGGACAGGTTCTCAAAGAAATGAGAACCTTAAGTGGAACTCCTTCTGACTGCTAGTGCGGGACACACACACACAAAAGGGGTTCTATAGTCTCTATTTCCACGACGTCCTCACAGCTTCGGCAAAAGTCGTCACTTGCAACCTTCAGCCTGTGAGCATGTTTTCCGATCAGACGTCTCAGTCATTGTGTCCGACATAGCAGATCTATGGCGGACGCAGCGACTGAGACGTCTGTTCTGGACAGCGACAGCAAAGTGGTGGATCCCTTAAAGTCTAAAATCTATGATTTTTCATTACGTTTTATTTTAAAGTTTCTGCTTTCATGAGAACTTTAGGCTGTTTATGCTAATGACATTGTCCTAGCCTATAATAGGCCCTAAAGCCCTCCATTTCAACTCCCGCTTGCATCTTAGCATCACAAAAATATAGAAAAACACAACATAACACAAAAGGAATCTTATCGCCAGAAAACATCTTCAAACTTGACACACAAGCCAAGTGGGCCTAGGAAATTTATAATTTCCAACAGTCAAACAACATTAAAATGAAACAATGGAAAAGTCGACAACACATCCAAAAGCTCACAAAAATCTTAAAGAAAGCGTCTTTTACAAATTTGAGGGAGTAAATATGAATAATGAGTTCTGTGACGTCTATGCATGACATGTTTCTTTTCCGTTATAAGTGTGGAGAGGGAGTATTACAAATCTTTTATGTTTAATTTGGTAGGGAAACGACACCAACAACGATAGCAACATGACATTAATATTAACGCTAGGGCCATAGCCATGGTTGTAAGAAATCCCAAAATAATGAACCAAAGCGACTAAAATGCTCAGCCACCAACAACAATAAAAACCACAACAGCAAGAGCTAACCTGTCTATAACAGCCATGTAAGGTGGCGCTCGCTCGTCAATGATGTACAAGAAAAAAAAAAAAATGCTAAAGACCGGTAGAGGCTAAAGCCAAACAAAACCGGGCCAGTACGAAATTACAACACAGCGATGTATTTTGCAGCTCTTCTCTTCTTTTCTCTTTCTTTTTGTTTTGCATTTTTATTGTTTTATGGTGACAATTTTTTATGACTTTCTGAAGATGAAATTTGTGAATGAATGAGCTTTGAAGTGACAATGTGAAAACAACGAACGCACAGTGTTTTGGTGGACATGAATATGTTAAAAAGTCAATGGTGAATTACAAAAAAAAAAAAAGGAAAAAAAAACAAGTAAAGGCTCTGTTTCAATATGGGAGCAATATCTGATTAAAAACCGATTTTGACCGCATTTGACACAGTTGTTAGGAGTCATAACAGAACACTATAGAAAAATTTTAGACAAATCGAACAAAAATCGCGGCTTGTAATGGTACAAGAAGTCAAATCGGGAGATTGTGTTACATTGGACCTATGTAAGATTCTTGACCGATTCGGACCGTACTTGTCATAGTTTTTTGGAAGTCATAACAGAACACCACATGCGAAATTTCAGCCAAATCGGATGAAAACTGAGGCTTCCAGGGGCTTAAGAAGTCAAATCTGGAGATAGGTTTGAATGGAAGCTATATCAGGTTCTTGACCGATTTTGACAGTACTTAGCACAGTTGTTGGAAGTCATAACAGAAAAATACATGCAAAATTTCACCTAAATCGGACAAAAATTGCGGCTTCCAGGGGCCCAAGAAGTCCAATTGGGAGATCGGTTTATATGGGAGCTATATAAGGTTCTTGACCGAAGTAGATGATACTTAGCACAGTTGTTGGAAGTCATAACAGAACACCACATGCGAAATTTCAGCCAAATCGGATGAAAATTGAGGCTTCCAGGGGCTCAAGAAGTCAAATCTGGAGATCGGTTTATATGGAAGCTATATCAGGTTATACACCGATTTGAACCGTACTTGGCACAGTTGTTGGAAGTCATAACAGAACACCACATGCGAAATTTCAGCCAAATCGGATGAAAACTGAGGCTTCCAGGGGGTCAAGAAGTCAAATCTGGAGATCGGTTTATATGGAAGCTATATCAGGTTATACACTGATTTGAACCGTACTTGGCACAGTTGTTGGAAGTCATAACAGAACACCACATGCGAAATTTCAGCCAAATCGGATGAAAATTGCGGCTTCCAGGGGTCCAAAAAGTCAATTCGGGAGATCGGTTTATATGGAAGCTATATCAGGTTATACACCGATTTGAACCGTACTTGGCACAGTTGTTGGAAGTCATAACAGAACACCACATGCGAAATTTCAGCCAAATCGGATGAAAAGTGAGGCTTCCAGGGGCTCAAGAATTCCAATCGGGAGGTCGGTTTATATGGGAGCTATATAAGGTTCTTGACCGATGTAGATGATACTTAGCACTGTTGTTGGAAGTCATAACAGAACACCACATGCGAAATTTCAGCCAAATCGGATGAAAAGTGAGGCTTCCAGGGGCTCAAGAAGTCAAATCTGGAGATCAGTTTATATGGAAGCTATATCAGGTTCTTGCCTGATTTAGATGATACTTAGCACAGTTGTTGGAAGTCATAACAGAACACCACATGCAAAATTTCAGCCAAATCGGACAAAAACGACGGCTTTCAGGTACTTAAGAAGTCAAAATGGGAGATCGGTTTATATGGAAGCTATGTCTAAACCTGCACCAATATGGACCATTTGCAATCCCCAACAACCTACATCAATAGTAAGCATATGTGCAAAATTTCAAGCGTCTAGCTTTACGAGTTCGATCGCTATCGTGTTTTCGGCAGACGGACGGACATAGCTAGTTCGACTCAAAATGTCGAGACGATCAAGAGTATATATACTTTGTGGGGTCCATGGGCAATATTTTAAGGTATTACAAACGAAATTACTGGATGAGTATACCTCCATCCTAAGGTGGTGGGCATAAAAAGAGTGACTTTGCCAAATTTCAGCCAAATCGGGTAAGAACGCTCCATGAGAGCTATATAAGGTTACTTACTCACTTTAATTGCCTATGACAGAAATTGGCTGACAAGGTCAAATACTTAGGTGTGATCTTGGACAGGAAACTGAATTGGAAGTGTCATATTCAGAAGCCTACTGAGAAGGCTCACAGATGTTGGGCACTGTGTAGGCTTGAAATGGGGCCTGAATCCGAGGATAGTCCACAGGCTCTACAGTAGCGTGATTAGACCAATACTTACTTATGCCTCAGTAGTTTGGTGGGCTGCTATGGAGAAAAAGTGTAACATAAGGACCATACAACAGGTTCAGAGAATATGTTGTCTTGGCATAGTCGGAGCGATGAGGACCACGCCCACTAGAGCTCTGGAGACTATTCTAGATATCGGACCCATTGACACACAGATTAAGTGTGAGGCAGCCCTTGCGGCTATGAGACTTAAGGCGATGGGAGAATGGATTGAGGATGAGGAGCAGCTCATATCATCTCGGTATAATCGAGGCGACGGTAGGAAACCTGGAAGGAAGGAAAGAGATTTCCGATCGGATACACGAGACGACACTTGAGGTCGAGTGGGAGGCAAAGCTGCCAGCGGCACAGTTTTGGATTGACGGAACCCTAGTATTGCTGTCTGGAAGATCATGTTACACGGATGGATGAAAGCTAAAGGACAGAGGGTGCCTGGGGGTCTACATTGAGAACCCAAGGACTGAGATCTGTTTTAGACTGCCTGACCATAATACGATCCTGCAGGCGGAGATCCGGGAGATCAAGAGATAGATCCCTAGTATTGCTCTCTGGAAGATCATGTTACACGGATGGATTAAAGCTAGAGGACAGAGGGTGCCTGGGGGTCTACATTGAGAAACCATGGAGTGAGATCTGTTTTAGACTGTCTGACCATAATACGATCCTGCAGCGGGAGATCCGGGCTATCAAGGAATGCGTGAGTTGGTGTGGTACTAACGCGAGGACGTCGAGTGTGAACATCTTTACCGACACTAAAATTGCCATAAGGGCAATAATAACCAGGGCGGTAAGTTTAAGTCTTGCAGTGTTAGAAGGAGATTAACGCCTTCTCTGAGGATGGCACAATCCGCATCGTTTTGGTGCTGGGCCATAGCGGAGTAAGGGGAAATGAAAGGGCAGATGATTTGGCGGTGAAGGACAGAGGACTGCCGTCAATGAACTTGGTTATCCCGAAGCCTTTTGCGTCGACGCAGTCCGAGTTAAGGGAGTGGGCGACGAACGCGCATGCGACGTCGAAAATCTTATGGGGGGATCCAGATCGTGAGGAGACGAGGCTATTACTGAAAGGAAGCAAGAAGGAGGTCAGTATAGCTATTGGTATCATAACGGGACACATAGGACTATGAGCTCACTTCTGCAAAATCTGTGTGGCAAGTGATAGCATGTGTAGGGCATGTGGGGAAGATGATGAGACGTTGGAGCATTTCCTATGTCATTGCCCGGCTTTCGCTGCTAAAAGACACCGGTACTTAGGTGGGGACACAATAGCAGACATGAACTAACTTAGGGTAGTGGTACGGAAAACAATTAAGGATTTTGGAACTAGCACGAAATTCCTAATTTAAAATTTTCTTTTTCGAAGTTGCTTTTTATACCCTCCACCATTGGATGGGGGTATACTAATTTCGTCATCATCTTCTTGGTTGTCATGGCATTTTAAGTCTATCTAGCCATGTCCGTCCGTCTGTCCGTTCGTCCGTCCGCCCGTCTGTCTGTCAAAACCACGCTAACTTTCGAAGGAGCAAAGCTAGCCGCTTGAAATTTTGCACAAATACTTCTTATTAGTGAAGGTCGGTTGGGATTGTAAATGAGCTATATCGGTCCACGTTTTGATATAGCTGTCATATAAACCTATTTGGGGTCTTGACTTCTTGAGCGTCTAGAGTGCGCAATTCTTATCCGATTTGGCTGTAATTTCGCATGAGGTGTTTTATTTTGATTTCCAACAACTGTGTTTAGTATGCTTCAAATCGGTCCATAACCTGATATAGCTGTCATATAAACCTATCTGGGGTCTTGACTTCTTGAGCGTCTAGAGTGCGCAATTCCTATCCGATTTGGCTGAAATTTCGCATGAGGTGTTTTATTATGATTTCCAACAACTGTGCTGAGTACGGTCCATAACCTGATATAGCTGCCATATAAACCTATTTGGGGTCTTGACTTCTTGAGCGTCTAGAGTGCGCAATTCCTATCCGATTTGACTATAATTTCGCACATGGTGTTTTGATATGTCTTCCAACAACTGTGTTAAGGATAGTTCAAATCGGTCCATAACCTGATATAGCTGCCATATAAACCGATCCGGGGTCTTGACTTCTTGATCCACTAGAGGGCGCAATTATTATCCGATTTGGCTGAAATTTTGCAACAGGTGTTTTGTTATGATGTGTTCAGCTGATGTGCTAAGTATGGTTCAAATCGTTCCATATCCAGGTATAGATGCCATATAAACCGATCTGGGGTCTTGACTTCTTGAGCCTCTGCAGGGAGCAATTCCTATCCAATTTGGTTGAAATTTTGTACAATGGCTTCTCTCATAACCGAATATGGTATGTCGAATATGGTATGAATTGGTTTGTAGTCCAATACAGCTCCCGATCTCCCAATTTTACTTCTTCAGCACCGAAGTGCGCAATTCTTACTAAATTTGCTTGAAATTTTACACAAGATTGGAAATTTAAATCTAAAATCAATGAAATAATTGGACCTCATTAATTAAGCTTTAGACCTGTTAACTCACCACTATCACGGTGTAACATTGACTCTTTGAAATTATTACCTGACCTCTTTTTTCGCTATAGCCTGTTTTAATGGATTTTCAAGTTTAAATTGCACATGCTTTCCTATGAAAAATATTTCATCTGTCCCTTAAGGCACATTACTGGTTAAGCTTATATTATATTTGTTTTCCATTAATATCGAACCAGGGGGATTTTATCCCATCCTTATCACTGTGCATTGCCATTCGGTTTGGTTGGGTTTGCTTGGTTTTTTGTTTTGTTTTGTTTTTAATGCCTGTATTTACTTAAATGAACAGTTTTACGCACAATAATTGATTATTTTTTTTATTGTTCACATTTTGATTTGATTGTTATGTGGGGAGGGAGGAGGGTTCGTAGGGGTCGTCGTTGGATCTGAGCGTATGGCCTCATTGTTTGGTGTCTTTTTGTCCGATGCGAATTATGTTGGGTTGTTGTTGTTGTTGTTCGCTCTTCTCTCTTTTTCTTGGGATACTACATCTTCTTGTCACTGGATTGTAGCTGCTTCTTTATTGTCTTTCTCTGCTGCTTCGTCGTCGCCGCCGTCGTCGTCGTCGTCGTCGTTGTCCTCTTCTTCAACGTTTTTATTGAAGGCTAATGCTGTTGTAATTTGGTCTTTCTGGTTCTTGTTGTTGTCGCCGCTGGGTATATATATTGAAGTGTGTGTTGAGGGAGTGGTGGGAGAGTTTTATTCGTTGATGATGATACTCTTGTGTTTTGAACTTTTTCAAAATAAAAACGATATGTAATTGAAACATTATTTACGTTGTCTTGCCTCTCTGTGGGAATGGAAATGCCAATGAGAGTGAGAGTTTAAGTAGAGGGCATGGTTTGATGGTTTGTAATTTTATGTCTGCTTGAATGGGTGTGTGTGTGTGTGTGTGCAATTTTAAATGCACGTTTTATTCCGTAAGACGATATTGGCCATTTGTTTGGCTCTTGCTGTCTCTCGGTTTGATGTTTATTTTTGTTGATGTTTGTTGTTGTTGTCGTTGTTATTGCTGCTGTCGCTGTTGGCTTGTAATGTACTCAGAAATCGTGAGGGAATTTTTTGATATGCCATTATAATGTTTGATTTAATACACATGTGTACTTATTCAATTATCCAATTTCATTTATATAATATTTAGACGCCTGAGACAGTGTATTAGGGTGAATTGTAATTGATTAACAGCTGTGGTCACTTTATTATTTACAAGGAAATAACGATTACGATTAAAGCATAATGCGGTGTGAAAGTAATGGGCGGGAAAAATGTAATTTGATGTAGAAAAATGTGGTAAATTTTGATATGAATGGTTGTTGTTGTTGTTGTTTTAGCAGTGTGTTGTACACTGAGGCGGTAGCCCTTGCCGATGAAGAATCTCAACGGGTCAATCCGGTACCTACAACCGGTGGGATATGTATGGTGATCATCAGTATCGGGTGTAGATGTAGATAACCAAAGCGGATGGTCTTGCCAAGCTTCGGAACCTGGTGTTCAACGTCATAGGCAGACATGCTAACCTCTGCGCTACGGTGGCCTTCGACCTGTGGGATGTACACGACCTTAAGACCAGTGTTGATCTACAAGACATTGGTATGGCATAAGCCTATCGATAGTAAGACTCGTACTAGAAGGTTCGAAAAGGTCAAGACTATCCCGCGATGCTTTTATAGGATCGGTGAGTTGCGGACTCGCATGCGGGTTTGAAATCATTGATGATAAGATGCGGAATTGTACCATCTAGGTTGCGTTTTGGCTGGGGAAGACGCATTGCTTAAGGAAGATGAGTATGGTTAGTGTTCCATTCTAGATATCATGGATGCGAAGGGAAAGCATAGGCTTATCTTAGGCTTATATATCCACAGGGAAGATTGGGCGACGCATACGGCGTTTAAAGGACGATAAGACCTGCATCTTCAATGTCAATTTCATGTTATGATGGGGTATCTACTCCAATATACTTCATATTGGTATGCGTGGCCGAGATCTGTGCTCCAACGATTTTTGCAATAGAATCGTATGAAATTCAAGAATAATGGGTTCAGTATGCCGGCGCTCCTGGAGAATAAGTTCGAAATGCAAGGCGGAAGTTTTAAAAGGCTGTTGGTAGTATGACGGGTTAGAAACTGGTCAATATCAACATCCCTTCCCCGGACAGTTTTGAAAGGGATGTTGAATATACGGCCACCGAGGTGCATGGGTTATCATGCCCGCCTATTCTGCACAAACGCACGGGTTCAAATCCTGCTGGCGAAAACATCTCAAAACATTTTTCAGCGGTGATTATCCCCTCACCAAATGCTGGCAACAGTTGTGAATATTTCACCCATGTACAACTTCTCAACAAAGAGATGTCACTTCTCAGTGACACGCCGTTAATGGTCTCCTTATCATTGAGCTGAAATTTGAATGGGGCAGCATTCCATTGATATTGTGAGAAGTTAGGGAAACACAAAACCACATTGTTGAATATACCGCATACTAAACTCAATATTCAGAACAATGTCGCCAAGCTGACGATGAGGCCACAGTTCCATTCTACATACCATGGATGCAGAGGCAGGTCTTAGACTATGAGTCATCGAGGCCCTTTCGGTAAAAAGTTTTTTTGAATTAGCTTCCGGACAGTGAAGTTTGAGTGATGAATTCTGTGGAAAGATAAAACCTCGGTTTGACTGATGATTCCAAAACTGATACTAGGTTATCATATCCCAGAACACTGATGTGTCCAGTATCCCAGGCCAACACAACTTCATGAGACTGGAGTCTGTTCAGGGCTCCCAAACCCTCAGCCACACACTTCAACCTCATCGTCCTTGAATTCAAGGCATTGAGAACCGCCATAATGCCCACATATATCTCTAGTTTCCATTGTGGCAGATCCATTTCCGTAACTCCTAGGCGGCCAACAAAATGGCACAGACCTCCGCCTGAAAGATCTTGCCCTCTTCCGACAGTATGACTAACGTACCAATTATGAGTGTCTCCGAAAAAAAACCCTAGTCCCGTCCCTAACTCCCTCTTGGAGCCGTCTGTAAAAATCAAGTTCTCATCCAGTGCCCCAGTGTTTCAACCAAAGGAAAATGGATCATCTTTTAATTAAATTTGCTAATCTTTGGCTCGAATCCTTAAAAATAGGGTACAGATTTGTTCATCATGACTCCAAAGGAGTAGCAGGTATCCATTAAGAGCCAATACTTGTTCCATGTCCGGGCCGACCGTAGTTCAGTGGTTAGCATGTCTGCCTTTGACGCTCGACGTCTGGGTTCATTTTCGGGCGAGAATGTCAGAAAAAAATATCAGCTGTGGTTATCCCGTTCTAGTGCTGGCGACACTTCTGAGGTAAATACGTTGTGTGATCAGCCGTAAAAATTTGTCTACTAAGTCGCTCGGACTCGGCAACAAGAAGGGAGTCCCTTATCACTGACATTAAACTTGTGTTGGACAGCCCACATTGATATGAGCGAAGTATTCCCACTGTTCCAAGATCGACTTAAATGGAAACTATACCAGGTTGTAGACCGATTTCTACCATTGTTAGCACAGTTATTGGAAGTCATAACGAAACACCTCGTGCAAAATTTCAGCCAAATCCGATAAGAATTAGGCTCCCTATCTGTTCAAGAAGTCAAGATCGGTTTATATGGCAGCTATACCAGCTTATGAACCGATTTACACCATACTTAGCACATATGTTGGAAAGGATAGCAAAACAGCACGTGCAAAATAACAGCCAAATCAGATAAGAATTGCGCTCTCTAAACGCTCAAGAAGTCAAGGCCCAAGACCGGTTCATATGATAGCTATATCAAAACATGGACCGTTTTGGCCCATTTACCATCCCAACCGACCTACACTAATAAAATGTATTTGTGCAAAATTTCAAGCGCCTAGCTTTCTGCTTAGAAAGTTTGCGTTCTTTCGACAGACGGACGGACAGACGGATGGACAGAAGGACGGAAAGATCGACGGACGGACAGGCGGATGGACAGACGGACGGACTGACAGACGGGCGGACAGATAGACGGACAGACGGACGGACAGACAGACGGACGGACAGACGGACGGATTGACAGACGGATGGACTTTATGGGGTCTTAGACGCATATTTCGAGTTGTTACAAAAACAGACTGACGAAATTAGTATACCCCCATTCTATGGTCGAGGGTAAAAAAAGTTTACTGGAATGTGTATTAAACACGGCTCAAGAAATATAATAAAATGGCCAGAGCAATAAAATTTGCCTCTTGAAAGCTTATCTGCGAACAGATGAAAATGAAAAAGTTTCTCTCAAAAGCCCATGTCCAAACTGAAACATTAGTAGACGGCATTTTCCATAGGATAGAACGTGACTCACTAAGACACTGGTATATTGGAATTATAAGGTTGATCGAATCTAATCATTGCAGAATTTATGGTAAAGAAAGTCTTGAGGTCTTCCGGCGTTACTACAGATGGAGGCGGGCTATCTGGCGTTCCATATGGCCACTTTTTTCTTCGCGTGCCTAGGGTTTGCATATAAGCTAGGTTAGGTTGAAAAAAAGGGTGCAGATATTAATCCGCCCCATGCCACTATAGACATATACTTAGACCAGCAAACGGCTTGTTGTGCGCCCAAAAAACTAAAAAGTAACCTCGAAAAAGAAAATATTAAGTTAGGAATTCCGTGCTACTAATAAAATCCTTAATTGTTTTCCATACCACTACCCTATGTTGGTTCATGTCGTATATAGTGTCACCACCTAAGTACCGGTGTCTGTTATCCGCGAAAACCGGCAACGATATAGGAAATGGTCCAACGTCTAATCATCTTCCCCACTTGTCCTACACATGCTATCACTTGTCGCACAGATTTAGCATAAGTGAGCTCGTAGCTCTATGTGTCCCATGATGACGTCAGAAGCTATAGTGACCTCTTTCTTTCATTCTTTCAGTAACATCCTCGTCCTCTCACGATCTAAATTACCCCATAGGATTTTCCTTACCTACTGTTTCGCTGTTCCACAGTGTTACATGCGCATTCGTCGCCCATGCCCTTAAGGCCGACTGCGTCGACCCGAATGGGCTCGAATTAACCTAGTTTATCGACGGCAGTTCTTAAGAATTCACTGCCAAATCGTCTGCCATTTCATTTCCCCTTACTCCGTTATGGCCCGTCACTCAAGCGATGCGGATTGTGCCATCCACACAAAAGGATTTTATCTCCTTCTTACACTGAAAAACTCTTCGTGACCTTATCCTCCTGGTTATTATTGTCCTTATGGCCATTGAATTGTTCGTAAAGATGTTCACACTCGACGTCCTCGCGTTAGTACCACACCGTGATCGCCCGGATCTCCGCCTGCAGCACCGTATTATGGTCAGGCAGTCTAAAATAGATCTCAGTCGCTGGGTTCTCAATGCAAACCCCCAGGCCCATTCTTTCCTCTAGCTTTAATCCATCCATGAAACATGATCTTCCAGAGGGCAAAGCTAAGGTTCCGTCAGTCTAAGACTGTGCCGCTGGCAGCTGTGCCTCGCACTCGACCTCAAGTGCCTTCTTAGCTATCCGATCGAAAAGCTCTTCCTTCTTCTTCCAGGTTTCCTATCGTCGCCTCGATTATACCGCGATGTTAGAAGCTCCTTCCATCCTCATCCATTCTCCCTTCGCCTTAATTCTAATAGCGGCAGTGACTGCCTCACATTTAATCTGTATGCCAATGGGACTTGCATATACTTCGAAAGATTGGTAAGAGATGAGGGTGGAATTTATACCAAAGCCTGGCAAAGCCTACAGGCCTACAAGCCTTACGTCCATTCTACTCAAAAGCATGGAACGTATTGTGGATACCATGATAAAGAGTAAGACATTCAGCGAGGTGCTCAAATACAAACAGCTTGCCTATGACAAAGAAAGATTGGTGGAGACTACCCTACCCATAAAATAGAAGAATCCTTCGATTCCAAGACGTACACATTGACGGTATGCATTGACAGTGAGGGGGCTCTTAACAATCTGCGGACCGACACATTGATCCAATCCTTAGACCAGTACCGGGTGAACCAGGTCTAGAGACTGCATAAACCATATGCTAAGAAAGTCAAGTGGATAAATTATGGGTCCCATGATAAGGGAACAGTGAAACGGTCGTTGGGACGACGAAAATCTTATGAGGAGAACCGGATGGTGTGAAGACGAGGCTATTACTGAAAGAAAGTAAGAAGGTCAATATAGGTTTCGGTATTATAATGCGACAGCTAGGGCTACGACCAAAATAGGTGCGGCAATTGGTAGCGTGTGTAGGCCATGCGGGAAAGTTGATGAGACTTTGCACCATTTTCTGTGTGATTGCTCGGCTTTAGGGGCTAACAGACATCGGCACTTAGGTGGGAACACAATACCAGACATGAACCGTCTTTCGCACGTGGCATGGAAGCCATATAGGAATTTTGAAAGTAGCACAGAATGCCTGACTTAGGTTTTCTTTTTCGAGATTACTTTTTAGACCCTGCACCATTGGATGGGGGTATATTAATTTCGTCAATCTGTTTGTAACTCCTCGAAATATTCGTCTCAGACCCCATAAAATATATATATTCTTGATCGCCATGACATTTTGAGTCGGTCTAGTCATGTCTGTCTGTCCGTCCGTCTGTCTGTCGAGAGCACGCTAACTTTCGAAGGAGTAAAGTTAGCCGCTTGAAATTTTGCACAAATATTTCTTATTAGTGTAGGTCGGTTGGGATTGTAAATGGGCTATATCGGTCCATGCTTTCTTATATCTGCCATATAAACTGATCTTGGATCTTAACTTCTTAAGCCACTAGAGCGCACAATTCTTATCCGATTTGGGTGAAATCTTGCATGAAATGTTTTATTATGACTTCCAACAACTGTGCTGTTCTATGGTTAAAATCGGTGCATAACCTGATATAGCTGCCATATAAACCTATCTGGGGTCTTGACTTCTTGAGCGTCTAGAGGGCACAATTCCTATCCAATTTGGCTGAAATTTTTCAAGACGTGTTAGGTTATGACTTCAAACAACTATGCTTAGAATGCTTTAAATCGGTTCAAAACCTGATTTAGCTGCTATCTAAACCGATCAAGATTTTGACTTCTTGAGCCACTAGAGGGCGCAATTCTTCTCCGATTTGGCTGAAATTTTGCATGAGGGTTTTGTTGTGACTTCTAACAACTGTGTCAACTGTGTGATTCAAATCGATTTATAACCTGATATATTGGGTTGCCCAAAAAGTAATTGCGGATTTTTTAAAAGAAAGTAAATGCATTTTTAATAAAACTTAGAATGAACTTTAATCAAATGTACTTTTTTTACACTTTTTTTCTAAAGCAAGCTAAAAGTAACAGCTGATAACTGACAGAAGAAAGAATGCAATTACAGAGTCACAAGCTGTGAAAAAATTTGTCAACGCTGACTATATGAAAAATCCGCAATTACTTTTTGGGCAACCCAATGCCATTGAAACCGATCTGGGATCTTAACTTCTTGAGTCTCCAGAGGGCTTAATTATTATCCGATTTGGCTGAAATTTTGTTCAACGACTTCTCTCATGACCTTCAATTTTTTATTTGAAACATGGTCCGAATCGGTCTACAGCCTGATATAGCTCCCATATAAACCGATCTCTCTATTTTACTATTTGAGCCCTTAAAGGGTCCAATTCTTACTCGATTTGGCTGAAATTCTACACAATGACTTCCACTGTGGTCTCCAACATTCATATCGATTATGGTCCGAATCGAACCATAACTTGATACAGCTTCAATATTAAATCAATTCTTTTCTTTTATCCTTTGTTTGCCTGAAAAGAGATAACGGGAAAAGAACTCGACAAATGCAATCTATGGTGGGGGGTATATAAGATCCGACCCTGCCGAACTTGGCACGCTTTTTCTTGTTAGTATTTAGAGCTCAGAAGAAGCCGATTATTGGCTTAGGTGCATGTCCATAGTGTCATGGGGAGGATAAATATCTGCACACTCTTTTCCACCTAGCTTAATGGAATGGTGATTGGCAAATTTGCCTGTTAGATAGATATTGGGTTGCCCAAAAAGTAATGGCGGATTTTTCATATAGTCGGCGTGGACAAATTTTTTCACAGCTTGTGACTCTGTAATTGCATTCTTTCTTCTGTCAGTTATCAGCTGTTACTTTTAGCTTGCTTTAAAAAAAAAGTGTAAAAAAGTATATTTGATTAAAGTTCATTCTAAGTTTTATTAAAAATGCATTTACTTTCTTTTAAAAAATCCGCAATTACTTTTTGGGCAACCCAATAGCTTCAACATTAAATCAGTTCTTTTCTTTTATTCTCTGTTTGCCTGAAAAGAGATATCGGGAAAAGAACTCGGCAAATGCGATCTATGGTGGAGGGTATATAAGATTCGGCCCGGTCGAACTTTGCACGCTTTTACTTGTTGGTATTTAGAGCTGACGACAAGCCGATAATTGGCTTAGGTGCAAGTCCATAGTGTCATGGGGAGGATAAATATCTGCACACTCTTTTCCACCTAACCTAAACGAATGGTCATTGGTAAATTTGCGTGGTAGATAGATACTTAGTTTTATATCCCTTCGTACTTACCTCACAGTCATGTGAAGCTATAGCCACAACTTTAGAAGGTCACTTTATCATAACAGCCAGAGGACAGCCTGGTGTCTCTGAAGAATTTACTACACTGGCACCTTGTGCTGAAGTTACTTCACATCTGTTAAGTAGCCAAGGTACTGCTCGTTGTCTAGTAGACCCAAGAGTACTCTATCCAAACGTCCGTGTTCACCTCATGACCTTGTAATTCTAATCCCATGTTACTCACAGTCATATCTTTCAAAGAGTAATAGCCCCCTTTACTTCCCCACTGTCCCATATCACCCATCAACCACTGAGCTGCTACCATAGCACCTAAATTTTTTTTTTTGTTTCTGTCGATCATGTATGCAACAATTTCCATTAGTTTTTCATGAAATATAGTTAATTTTCATTACAAATAACTATGGTAATCAGTCTAACCAAAAATGTGTATGTTAACGCCATTGGCAATTTGAATACACATTTGAAATTGCCATCACAATTACATTTGGCAAGTCATGCTGCCAATGAATTCATTTCCTGGCCATGGACTCTTTTATCCACCAAATGAATGCACTTAAACGGATATCACTGAGTGGGGGGGGGGTGCAAGTGTGTGTGTGTGTGTGTGTGTGCGTTGGTGAAGTGTGTTTGCAGAGTGTGTTTTTGTGGCCAACATGAATGAATTCATTTTGTGGTAAATTAAGTATGCGCTTAACCTATTCGTATAATTACATATCCTCGACAAAAGAAGTAAGTCCTTTATTTGATGAAATAAAATACCGCTTAAATGCAGCAGTCATTTATTCATGTTAATGAATACATATTATTGTCTTTATATGTAGTATGCGTACGATATGACATGCATTGTGTGTAGGTGTGTGCGTGTGTGTGTGCATGCAGATGCATACAGAGAGTTTCACATGTACATGCATATAAACATTCAGTGCATTTCTCTACACTCCTCTTTGTTGTTTTTTTTTTTTTTTTTTGGTAGCAAATAAATGCATTCTCGCTTCAACTGTTGTGTTTGTGTGTAAACATACAAAAATAAGGATATGAACTGCAACTGCATCACCACAATTTAACGAATGCAATGAGGACAGTCTGTAGGGAAAGTCTGTTGAGGATATAGAAGCATGTTTATATTGTTCGTTACTATGGATCACCATGAAGGAGTACTCACTAATGGCATAAGGAGGAAGATAGATAGAGGCCGAATATCCAAGATCATGTCAGTATACAATTTACAATACTTTTCAAAGAAAACCTTATAGGCAATGAATTGAATAGGAAGACCTGGTTCTGCAGACCTATATAAAAACCAGTAAGGAAGGGCAAAAGTCGGGCGGTTCCGACTGTATAATACCCTACACCTACCCTATAAGTACAATTTGAGACCTATATCCAATTCTGAACCAATTTCGATGGTCCTCGGCGAGCAATTATGTTCAAACTGTAAAAACTACAGTTGACAAATAACAACATTATGGCAAATTACCCAAAATCTGACGAACATATATATGGGAGCTATATCTAATTCTGAACCGACTTCGAGCAAACTTCTCAGATAATGTGGTAGTCGTCAAGGAAAGCGTTGTGCCAAATTTTGGCAAGATTGGTCAACCAATGAGCTTGCAGTGGCTCATAGGGTGAAAATCTGGCGATATACATATATGACAGCTATATCTAAATCTGAACCGATTTCCATGAAATTTACCAGTAATATTGACAGTCAAGAGAAAATCCCACCTGCCAAATTTCGACAGAATCGGTTAACAAATGAGCACTTTTTTGCAATATTTCTTAAAATCGGACGAACATATATATGGGAGCTATATCTAAATCTGAACCGATTTCGAGCAAACTCCTCAGATACTGTGGCAGTCGTCGAGGAAAACGTTGTGCAATATTTTGGCAAGATAGATCAATGAATGTGCTTGCAATGGCTCTAAGAGTGAAAATCGGGCGATGTATATGTATGAGAGCTATATCTAAATCTGAACCGATTTCTATGAAATTCATCAGTAATATCGAGAGTCGTAAAAAAATCCCTCCTTTCAAATTTCGAGAGAATCGGTTAACAAAAGAGCACTTTTTGCAATATTTCACAAAATCAGACGAACATATATATGGGAGCTATGTTTAAATCTGAACCGATTTCGAGCAAACTCCCCAGATACTGTGGCAGTCGTCGAGGAAAACGTTGTGCACTATTTTGGCAAGATTGGTCAATAAATGCGCTTGCAATGGCTCTAGGAGTGAAAATCGGGCGATGTATATGTATGAGAGCTATATCTAAATCTGAACCGATTTCCATGAAATTCACCAGTAATATTGAGAGTCGTAAAAAAATCCTTCCTGCCAAATTTCGAGAGAATCGGTTAACAAATGACTATTTTATTGTGTGTGTTGTGTGTTGGCACCACTATATTTATTTTTATTTATTTACACCCGCACAATAACAATACAAAATTCTTATAATTAAAGTATGGGTAATTTCTCCAACAAATATTATATAAAAATTTAAACTGGTTATAAGAATACCTTATTGACTATGTGACAATAACTAAAAGTTGTCTGTCACACCAGTTAACAATTGCGTTTCGTCTGCTAAATATTTTATAGTAAAGAAATAATATGCATTTGCTTAATATTTATAAAATTAATATAATTTCAAAACATTTCATGAATTATACATTTTCTGTAATTTAATGCAGTACGAACATAATTATACAAATTTTCCCAGTTATTATTTCCTTCACCATTTAATAAGCTAATTAGCTCTCCTTCCTCTAATTGACTCTTTCCTAAATATCTAATCCTTAGTTCTCTCATAATTGGGCATTTTGCAATGAAATGTTGTATAGTTTCATTTTGCTCTGTGTTACATAAGGTACATTGCGGACTAACCGCTCGGTTAAAAGAGTTGGCATTTAATGGCAGTATATCGGCTCTGGTCCTCATTAAGATAGAGATTTTATCCAGCTTATAGAAATCTTTCATATAATTTATGCCTACAGTGTAATTTAGAAATCTGTAGTAACGGGTTTCGCTTGTTAGAGCACGATCAATTTTTTCCGAATAACTTTGTGACTTGAGTTCTTGCATCAACGCATGAGTTTTTAAATTCCATTCTTGAGCATTTCTCGTCAAATTATCAGTCGAGATATTTGCCTCGCTCATCCTGCTCATTAACGCCTCTGCCCAAAAAATTCTTCTATTCCATACCTTCAATGCTAGTTTATGTGGCAGTCTTTCGTTTCCATATTGATACAACGCCTTAGAAATATAATTCATATGCATTTGTAGCGTGTAGAAGTGATTGTCAACAGTATCGGTCTCCAACGACAGAATATAGTTCGGTATAAAATCAGGGATTTTAAGAGCCCTTTTAAGAAAATACCTTTGAAGCTTGTCCACCTCTTCAAACCAGGAGTAGCCCCATATCTGGGCAGCATACGCCTGAGTGGATCTGCATACACTCTTAAAAATTCTCCACTTTGATAAAAGGTTAACCTGTGGTCTGTTTATCAGTGATTTCCACGTTGAATTAATGCAAGTTTTGGATAACTTATTCCTTTTTTCAACATGTTTTGTAAATGACATCGTCGGTGTTAGTATGACTCCCAAGTAAGAATATTCATTTACAATTTCGATGTCTTGATTGCGGTATGACCATTTATTGTTTGCAGGTAATCGACCTCCGTTTCTAAACACCATTATTTTCGATTTCTCCAGATTTATCAAAAGATTCCATTGTATACAATACTCCTCGAGCTTAAGTATCATATTTTGCAAAACAACTCTCTCTTCCGCTAGTATTACTATATCGTCTGCATATAATAACACTCTAATATTGAGGTCCTCCAACATTAGACCCCCTTCCAGCCAGTCATGGAGATCATTCAAATAAAGAGTGAAAAGTTGAGGTGATAAAAGACATCCTTGCCTCACTCCTGAATACGTAATGAAGTATTCTGATAGATCGTTTCCAGTCCACACAACAGATTTTGTATTCTGGTATAAAATTTGTATCATATTCACCATTTTGGTGGACATTCCTGCAGTATGCAATTTATATATCAAAAGGTTTCTTGATACCCTATCAAAAGCCGCGGAAAAATCAACAAAAAAGGCATACACCTTTTTCTTCTCTGCCAATTTCAGCTGGACTATAGACGATAGATTGAATATATTGTCCACTGTTGAATAGCCTGCTCTGAATCCAGCTTGATACTCGTTCAGTACATTGTTTTTTATAGACCATTTCGAAATTCTTGCATTTAAGACTCCCATCAGTACCTTTGCCATAGTGTTCATAAACGATATTCCCCTGTAGTTGCCTGGTGTCTCAGTATTTCCCTTCTTGTGTATTGGGAATATGACCGTTTCGTTTAGAATATCATCTACTTGCCCAGTGTTAAACACTTTATTATATATTCTTGCCATTTCTTCTAAAAACTCGTTTGATGCATTCTTGTAGAATTCGTACGGCACTCTATCTATACCTGGGGCTTTGTTATATTTCGTGTTTTTTAAGATGCTGCGTATTTCCGCTACATCAATATCTCGGTCCAAATCTTGATCGGTCTGATGAAATATAGCGTACTGAATATCATTTGCAGTAAGTGGTTGGTTTAAAAGAGCGCTAAAATATGTTTTGAAATCGTCTGATGATATGCTTGTACTTATTTTAAAGTTTTGACCTCTTATTTGTCTAGCAATCTTCCACCATTCCTTGGGATCAGATGCTCGGCTTAGTTTTTGTTCCAGATCTTTGATAAATTCAATTTTACTCCGATTGCAGATGTCTTTATATGATTTTACAGCATTCAAATATATTCTCCTATCCTCCAGTGTATCTGTTCTTCTAAAGTTTTTGAGACATTCAAAGGATCTACTTCTTGCCTTCTCACACTCATAATTAAACCACTTGCTTTTGTATTTTAAAATGTACTGTTTTTTTGGAGCTGGGACTGAATTTTTTACTATATTTACAAGATCGGTTAAATTGTTTATACTTCTTCCAGCATCCAACAAACATCTATTCAAATTTCCTTGATATCGGTCTTTTTCGTGGTCCTTCCATTTCAACTTTGGCAAAAGGCTCAATGGTTTTATTGTTTTTTGGTTTTGTTTAACATTCATTTCAATATACAGTGGTAAGTGATCAGACCATATTTTTTCCTCAATGCCGAATTTGTGTATGTTCTTAAGTATATCCAGTGATACCGAAGCAATGTCATTAACAGAAGATCCAATTGTACTGATATAAGTACAATTTCCATCCTCATCCCCAAGTGTTCTTCCATTCAGTACAATGAGTCCATTATCGTCACAAAATTCTAGAAATCTTTTGCCTTTTGAATTCAAAATTGGATCCTTAGATCTCCTTGTCTCCAAACCCGCCGAAAATTCTGTCGCCAAAGCGTCTTGAAGCTGTTGTTGCTGCATACCAATTCTAGCATTTGTGTCCCCTGCTATAATTATACTTGTCTCTTCGATTCCTAGAAAAGTATCTTTCAATAATCCAAACTCAGTATTCCAGTTCTCTCCTCTAATATATATTGGTATATATGTAAACTTCATGTGCAGTGATTCAATTTTCACTACGATGAAACCATTTTCCGTCATGTATTCATGTTTGACTCCTCTCTTTAATAAATTTTTCTTTATACCACAAAGAATTCCACCACTTGCTCTACCATAATGATTTACCCGTTTTGCTGCCTGCCAGAATAGATCGAAATCATTAAAATATTTTGACCATCTTTCTGTCTGATTTTCCATGATATGTGTTTCAAGTAAAGCAAACATTTCAAAACTCCCAATATATGAGAAAAATTCGGGATATAAACATTTATTATTGAGACCGTTTATATTGTATGAAAGGATTCTAAATATGCCAGATATAAGATCATTTTCCTCTTCTACTACACCCCTCATTAAATTATTAGATTTTACTGTTTTTTCTAGTTTTTTGACTCCCAATTCTTTTTTAATATATTATATTTAATGTTTAAATTAAAATTATCTCCAAATAATTCCTTCATAACAGTGATTGCATCAATAGTACCACATACCAATTTCCGATCTTTGTTCCACTTGAACCATTTACTTCCAACTCTTAGCTTGTCATCTCGAATTTTAATTTGATGTGCCTTGCTAAACTCCATTAACTGTTTTCTTAGCTGCAGCATAATTATTTTGTCTCTTCTTCTTTCTGCGTTCAAATCACGTTCTACATATATATTTGTGCCCCTCAGATTCCTGGTTTTGCTTATAACATCCTCAACATCGTTTTCCGATTCAAATTCCACCAAGACTGCGGTCATTCTCTCCTTTTGGTATAGAGTTTTCACCGATTTAACGGTCTTTTCTACCTGTAACACAGTAGAACATAGTTTTTGGATTTCAATTTTGTTCGCTTGCCCAGCTATTTTATTGCATTATTACTAAAAATCGGAAGAACATATACATGGGAGCTATATCCAGATCTGAACCGATTTCGAGCAAACTTCTCAGGTATTGTGGTAGTCGTCGAGGAAAACGTTGTGCAATATTTTGGCAAGATTGGTCAATAAATGTGCTTGCAGTGGCTCCAGGAATGAAAATCGGGCTATATATATGTGGGAGCTTTATCTAAATCTGAACCGAATTCTATGAAGTTCACCAATAATGTCGATAGTCATAAGGAAATCCTCCCTGCCAAATTTCGAGAGAATCGCCTAACAAATCACTATTTTATTGCATTATTACTGAAAATCGGAGGAACATATACATGGGAGCTATATCCAGATCTGAACCTATTTTTTCCAATTTCAATAGGGTTCGTCTCTAGGTCGAAAAACATGCCTGTACCAAATTTCAAGACGATCGGATGAAAATTGCGACCTGTAGTTTGTACACAAATTAACATGGACAGACGGACAGAAAGACAAACGGACAGACTAAATCGAATCAGAAAGTAATTCTGAGTCGATCGGTACACTTATCAATGGGTCTATCTCTCTTCCTGTTGGGTGTTACAAACAAATTCACTAAGTTATAATACCCTGTACCACAGTGGTGGTGTAGGGTATAATTACGGACCATAGTTGCAAATTTGATATATCGATTCAGATTTGGACATGGCCCCCATATAAACCGATTCCCCCGATTTGACTTCTTGAGCCTCTAGAGCCCCCATACAAAACCGACCACTGGATATGATTTGTTGGGCCCTTAGAAGTCTCAATTTTCATCCGATGTGGCTGTTATTTGGAGAAAACGACTTCAGATATGATTTTCAATATCCATGCCAAGTATGATCCGAATCGGTTTGTCGGTTCCAAGTATGATCTGAATCGGTCTATAGCTCCCATATAAACCGAACCCCGGATTTTACTTCTTCAGCCCTTAGAAGCCTAACTTTTCACCTGATTTGGCTGAAATTTGGCCCAAACTCCTATCTTATGACTTACAACATCAGTGCCAAGTTTTATCCGAATAGGACAATTTGGTGAAATAGGCCCTCTGAATTCAAAAAACAAGTAAAAGCGTGATAAAACAAAAGATAAAAGAAAATAATTGCTATGGTATTGGAACAACTTAAGGTTATGGTTCATTTCGGACCATAACTGAACTGAATATTAGAGTCCATAGTTGAAGTCAATGTGCGAAATTTCAGTCAAATCTGGTAAGAATTGCGCACTTTAGGGGCTGTAGAAGTAAAACAGGGAGATCGGTTTATAGGGTAGCTGTATTAGGCTATAAACCGATTCATGCCATATTCGACATGTATGTTAAAGGTCATGAGAGAAGCCGTTGTACAAAAATTTCAACCAAATCGTATAATACTTGCGCCCTATAGAGGTTCAAGAAGTCAAGACCCCAGATCGGTTTATATGGCAGCTATATCAGGTTGTGGACCGATTTGAACCATTCTTAGCACAGTTGTTGAAAATTATAACAAAACTCCTCATTCACCTAAATCGGATAATAATTGTGCCCTCTAGTGGCTCAAGAAGTCAAGACCCTAGATTGGTTTATATGGCAGCTATAACAGGTTATGGACCGATTTGAACCATTCTTAGCACAGTTGTTGAAAGTCATTACAAATCACGTCATGCAATATTTCAGCCAAATCGGATAGGAATTGCTCCCGGCAGAGGTTCAAAGTCAAGACCCCAGATCGATTTAAATGGCAACTATATCAGGTTATGGACCGATTTGAACTATTCTTAACACAGTTGTTAAAAGTCATAACGAAACACCTCATGTAAAATTTCAGCCCAATCGGATAGGAATTGCGCCTTCTAATGGGTCAAGAAGGCAAGATCCAAGATCGGTTTATATGGCAGCTATATTAGGTTATGGACCGATTTATATACTAATCTAGTCATTCCGTTTGTAACACCTCGAAATATTGATCTGGGACCCCATAAAGTACATATATTCTGGATCGTCTCGACATTCTGAGTCTAACTAGCCATGTACTCGGTCGAACGCGTAAAGCTAGCCGCTTGAAATTTTGCTCAGGTACTTTATGGGCTAAATCGGTTCAGATTTGGACATAGCCTCCATGTAAACCGATCCCCCGATTTGACTTTTTGAGCCCTATTTCTGTCCGATTTGGCTGAAATTGCACGTGGTGTTCTGTTATGACTTCCAACAACTATGTTAAGTACCGACCAAATCGGCCAAAAACCTGATATAGCTCCCATATAAACCCATCTCCCGATTTGACTTCATGAGCCCCTGGAAGCCACAATTGTCATCCGATTTGGCTGAAATTTTGCACATAGTGTTTTGCTATGACTTCCAACAACTGTGTCAAGTACGGTACAAATCGGCCTAGAACCTGGTTTAGCTCCCATATTAACCGATCTCCCGATTTGACTACTTGAGCCCCGCAATTTTTGTCCAATTTATCTGAAATTTTGAACATAGTGTTCCATTATGACTTCCAATAACAGTGCTAAGTACGGTTCAAATCGGTCAAGAACCTTATATAGCTCCCATATAAACCGATCTCCCGATTTGACTTCTTGAGGCCCTGGAAGCCTCAATTTTCATCCGGTTTGGCCGAAATTTTGCACATAGTGTTCCATTATGTCTTCCAACAACTGCGACAAGTACGGTCCAAATGTTCGGGATCCCAAGATTCGGCTCGGTCGAACTTAGCACGCTTTTACTTGTTCTATATAAGAAGAAGAAGAATTTCTGCCGTATAAACCACTCTCTCAAAATCCCATAACAGGCTCATTTGTTTCAATGAAATTTGGGACAAAGAGTTGTGTAAAATTTTTTGGTATCCATGACGAATAAGACTTAGATCAGATCATATTTAAATATAGCTGCCATCCCAAATCCATCCCCCAAGCTGAAATTAGACTTCTCGATCTGGTTTTGATGAAACAGATCTCTCGATCTGGAGGCCACCGTAGCCCAGAGGTTAGCATGTCCGCCTATGACGCTGAACGCGGGGGTTCAAATCCCGGCCAAACCATCAACAAATATTTCAGCCTTGGTTTTCTCCTCCTAATGCTGGCAACATTTGTGAGGTACTAAGCCATTTGGAGCAAAGTCCAAAGAGATGCGACACGCCGTTCGCACTCGGCTATAAAAAGTATTGGGTTGCCCAAAAATTAATTGCGGATTTTTCATTCATTAATTCATTCATTCTTTCTTCTGTCAGTTATCAGCTGTTACTTTTAGCTTGCTTTAGAAAAAAGTGTAAAAAAATTATATTTGATTAAAGTTCATTATAAGTTTTATTAAAAATGCATTTACTTTCTTTTAAAAAATCCGCAATTACTTTTTGGGCAATCCAATAGATCCCTTATCATTAAGCTTAAACTTGAATCGGGCTGCACTCATTAAAATGTGAGAAGTTTCTTACTTAATGGAATGTTCATGGGCAGAATTTCCCAAAAATGGCCAGACCTCTCGATTAAGGGTATTGGATTCATAAATGGCGAATTTAATTACCTATTCACCCATTATGTGGATACTCGATACTTGTGTCCAGATCGGGCCATATTTAGATAAAGATGCCTTATAGACCGATCTTCAGATTTAAAAAGGTGCGGATTTGTTGCGCGATTTCATTGAAATTTATTTTAGCGATTAGATATAGACCCCTCCACCGAATATTTGCCAAATATGGTCCAAATCGGACCATATTTATGCTTTTGCTGCTGCTTTAGCCCATAAAAGGCGTATCGATAATTCCATTTCGCTAATCGTATTTAAAATGATTTTTTTTTGTATTTACAGGTGCGTATTTTGCCTTCGGACTTTTTAAACTGGTTCAGGTAACTATGTGATGTCTTGTACTTGTATTGTGAATTAGGTTAAAAAGTTATCGTCTAGAATTTTACATTGCTCAACGAATAACTCCTTGGCATAAATGATTTACATTAGATTGAGAAAGCTGGTGGTCTGCTAAAATTTGAAAAATTAGTTTTCCATAAAGGCTTTTAAACCACTTTATCACCTAGCAGTTAAGTTACAACAGTCCAATGGCTGAAGGTACCATATGATGGAGGTTTGTTTAGGTAAATCGAAATGTCTCGCCGTTGATAGCGGTTTATCTATCGTTCGATGATTCAATAGGCGACAGCCATCGCTTTCCTTTTCCATTGCAAGGAAGTCTTCGATTATTAAGCTCAAAGAGAAATAAACGTTTTACGAACAGTAATAACCCGTTGTTCAATGGGATGTTAATTTTTGTTAATGAGGGTAGCAGTATCAATGGCCGCTATGACTCTAATTTTTGTTAAAAAGTTTTTTGTCAAAGAAACCATGGTCTTTGTTCTTTTTATACCCTACACCATACGATGGGGGTATACTAATTTCATCATTCTGTTTCTAACACCTCGAAATATGCGTCTGAGACCCCATAAAGTATATATATTCTTGATCGTCATGTCATTTTAAGTCGATATAGCCATGTCCGTCCGTCTGTCCGTCCGCCTGTCTGTCGAAAGCACGCTAACTTTCTAAGGAGTAAAGCTAGCCGCTCGAAATTTTGCACAAATACTTATTATTAGTGTGGGTCGTTTGGGATTGTAAATGGGCTAAATCGATTCATGTTTTGATACAGTTGCCATATAAACCGATCTTGGGTCTTGACTTATTGAGTCTCTAGAGGGCGCAATTCTCATCCGATTTGTCTGAAATTTTGCACGTGGTGACCCCCTACACTTCGATCTGATTTTGTATGCCAGATTCGTAATCTACTTCCGAATACCTTTCATTTAAGCCCCATATTGATATGGACGTCCAATTTGTCTGTTTTTAGACATTTTGGCGTTAAGGCGACTTCCTGGGTACTTGGACCCAATTTTTAATACCATATTCGTATTCTACTCTTTAATAACTTTCATTTGATATCCATATTGTCTTTATCGGTCCACTTGTGATTTTTGGTGGTATATTTGGGGTAACGGGGAGGGTCCGCCCCCTTCCGATATTAACAAATTATAAAGCATTTTTCTTCTTTCATTTGAGTCCCATATTGCCATGATCGTCAAATAAACCTATTTTAAGGGGTTTTGGGGCTGGTTTGGTATCACTTCCAATAACTACGCTAAGTATGGTTTAAATCGGTCCATGGTTTGATATAGCTGCCATATAAACCGATCTTGGGTCTTGACTTCTTGAGCCTCTAGAGGGCGCAATTCTCATCCGATTTGGCTGAAATTTTGCACATAGTGTTTTGATATCACTTCCGACAACAGTGTTAAGTATGGTTCAAATCGGTTTATAATCTGATATAGCTGCCATATAAACCGATCTTGGGTCTTGACTTCTTGAGCCTCTAGAGGGCGCAATTCTCATCCGATTTGGCTGAAATTTTGCACATAGTGTTTTGATATTACTTTCGACACTGTGTTAAGTATAAACCGATCTTGGGTCTTGACTTCTTGAGTCTTTTGAGGGTGCTATTTTCTTTCGATTTGACTGAAATTTTGCACATAGTGTTTTGGTATCACTTTCAACATTTGTGCGAAGTATGGTTCAAATCGGTTAATAATCTGGTATAGCTATCATATAAATCGATCTTGGGTCTTGACTTCTTGAGCCTCTAGAGGGCGCAATTCTCATCCGATTTGACTAAAATTGTGCACGTGTTGGTTTGGTATGACTTCCAACAACTGCGATAAGTATGGTTTAAATCGATCCATGTTTTGATGTAGTTGCCATATAAACCGATCTTGGGTCTTGACTTCTTGAGCCTCTAGAGGGCGCAATTCTCATCCGATTTGACTGAAATTTTGCATGTAGTGTTTCGGTATCACTTCCAACAACTTCGATAAGTATGGTTCAAATCGGTCCATGTTTTGATGTAGTTGCCATATAAACCGATCTTGGGTCTTGACTTCTTGAGCCTCTAGAGGGCGCAATTCTCATCCGATTTAACTGAAATTTTGAACGTAGTGTTTTTGTATCACTTCCAACAACTGTGTTAAGTATGGTTCAAATTGGTCCATGTTGTTATATAGCTGCCATATACACCAATCATGGGTCTTGACTTCTTGAGCCTCTAGAGGGCGCAATTCTCATCCGATTTGACTGAAATTTTTTACAACTGCTTCCTTCATGAGCTGCAACATGCGTGTCTAATATGGTGTGAATCAATCAAAAGCTTGATACAGCTCCCATATAAACCGATCCGCCCTGGTTTGCTTCTTAAGCCCCTACAAGGCGCAATTCTTATCCGAATGAACTGAAACATTACACAATGACTTCTACGATGTTCAGCATTCATATATGGCCCGAATCGGACTTTAACTTGATATAACTCCAAAAGCATAACAGTTCGTATTCAATATTCTCTATTTGCCTAAAAGGAAATACCGCGCATAGAACTCGACAAATGCGATCCATGGTGCAGGGTATATAAGATTCGGCCCGGCCGTACTTACCACTCTCTTACTGGTTGAAGTCTTAGCTAAGAAATTACCCCATCATGTATTCACATTACTTTGTTTTTTTCACAAGAAACCAGTTATTAATATGCATTGCTTATTTTTCTTAATGACCCTTGGCTTAAGAAAAACAATAATAGTACGCACAGTCTTGTGCGACACTGTATACAATCGCATGTTATATGCATTCAATTTAACACTTTATTACGACAGCATGGGAGTGAGAAAAAAGAGCGTGGCAAGCAGTTAACATTAAATGAAAAATTTCAATGAATGCACTTTGAACAATGACACGAACAACATACACACATGTGCAACACCATCAGTGCCACCGTGTTGCTGCAACACAGATGCAAACAAGAACTACTGCCATTATCGCTACCGTTGCCATAGCCGCCATGAGCAACAACAACAACAACGCAGAAAAGTAGTGAACAAAATTAAAATAAAAACAAGAATTTACACAATATTGTGGCACATCAGAGGAAACCAAATGAGAGGAAATAAAAGGGGTTAAAAAAGCGAGCCACCAAGCCAAATGAACAACTTGAAATAAAAGTGGGGCCAAAACACAAAAACGCAAAAAAAAAGTTGTGAGTAACAGTTGTTGCTTTCGGTTTGTTTTTGTTTCTTTTTTTGGTGGGGAGCTACTGTAACTTGGTTTCTTGTCAATTTTTACCCTCATTTCATTTTTTTTAACGCCATCAATTTAAGGCAGGGGGAGAATATACTAATTATGTCATTTAATATGGAACACCAGGAGCTAAGGATATGAAATGTTATACCTAATATAAAATGTTATAGAAAACGATGAGGATTTAGCTATGTCCTTTTACCTCTATGACGGTTACGGACTAGATATTGGTACGTTTTTATACAATTTAACAGACATATCGATTAATAAGTTGTAATAGGTCTAGGTTGTGTGATAATCTAGTGAGAACAAGTAAAAGCGTGCTAAGTTCGGCCGGGCCGAATCTTATATACCCTCCACCACGGATCGCATTTGTGGAGCTCTTGCCACGGTATCTCCTTTTAGGCAAACAAAGGATAAAAGAAAAGAATTGCTATGTTATTGGAACAATATCAAGTTATGGTTCATTTCGGACCATAATTGAACTAAATGTTGGAGACCATAGTAGAAGTCATTGTGAAAAAATTCAGCGCAATCGAATAAGAATTGCGAACGTGAGGGGCTCAAGAAGTAAAATAGGGAGATCGGTTTATAGGGGAACTGCATCAGGCTTTAAACCGATTCATGCCATATTCGACACGTATGTTAAAGGTCACGAGAGAAGCCGTTGTACAAAATTTCAGCTAAATCGGATAATAATTGCGCCCTCTAGTGGCTCAAGAAATCCAGACCCGAGATCGGTTTATATGGCAGCTATATCAGGTTACGAAAAGATTTGAACTATTCGTAGCACAGTTGTTGGAAGTCATAACAAAACACATCATGCTAAATTTCAGCCAAATCGGATAGGAATTGCTCCCTGTAGAGGCTCAAGAAGTCAAGACCCAAGATCGGTTTATATGGCAGCTATATCAGGTTATGGACCGATTTAAACCATACTCAGCACAGTTGTTGGAAGTGATATAAAAATACTATGTGCAAAATTTCATTCAAATTGGACGAGAATTGCGCTCTCTGGAGGCTCAAGAAGTCAAGACCCAAGATCGGTTTATATGGCAGCTATATCAAGTTATGGACCGTTTGAACCATACTCAGCACAGTTGTTGGATGTGATATCAATACACTATGTGCAAAATTTCAGCCAAAGCGGATAAGAATTGTGCCCTCTAGAGGCTCAAGAAGTCAAGACCCAAGATCGGTTTATATGGCAGCTATATCAGGTTATGTACCGATTTGAACCATATTCAGCACATTTGTTGGAAGTGATACCAAAACACTATGTGCAAAATTTCAGTCAAACTGGGCGAGAATTGCGCCCTCTAGAGGCTCAAGAAGTCAAAACCCAAGATCGGTTCATATGGCAGCTATATCAGGTTATGGACCGATTTAAACCATACTCAGCACAGTTGTTGGAAGTGATATCAAAACACTATGTGCAAAATTTCAGTCAAATGGGATGAGAATTGCGCCCTCTAGAGGCTCAAGAAGTCAAGACCCAAGATCGGTTTATATGGCAGCTATATCAGGTTATGGACGGATTTAAACCATACTCAGCACATTTATTGGAAGTGATATCCAAACACTATGTGCAAAATATCAGTAAAATTTGACAAGAATTGCGCCCTCTAGAGGCTCAAGAGGTAAAGACCCAAGATCGGTTTATATGGCAGCTATATGAGGTTATGGACCGATTTAAACCATACCCAGCAGAGTTGTTGGAAGTGATATCAAAACACTATGTGCAAAATCTCAGTCAAATTGGACGAGAATTGCGCCCTCTAGAGGCTCAAGAAGTCAAAACCCATTTTGCATGAGGTGTTTTATTTTGACTTCCAATAACTGTGGTAAGCATGGCGCAAATCAGTATATAGCTGCCATATAAACCGATTTGGGATCTTGACTTCTTGAGCCTCTAGAGGGCACAATTCTCATACGATTTAGAAGAAATTTTGTACAACGGCTTCTCTCATGACCTTCAACAGACGTGTCTAATATGGTCTGAATCGATCAATAGCTTGATAAAGCTCCCATATAAACCGATCTCCCGATTTTGCTTATTGAGCCCCTACAAGGCCCAACTCTTATCCGAATGAACTGAAATATTACACAATGACTTATGCAATATTCAGCATTCATTTATGGTCCGAATCGGACTACAACTTGCTATAGCTCCAATAGCATAACAACTCTTATTCAATATTCCTTGTTTGCCTAAAATGAGATATCGCGCCTAAAACTCGACAAATGCGATCCGTGGTGGAGGGTATATAAGATTCGGGCCGGCCGAACTTAGCACGCTCTTATTTGTTCAACCTAATTTTTGTACCCTAGGTCGAGCCAAGAGCTTCTGTGCCTTCTTTGTACGCCTTATCGTTGATCCTCGCTATAGGACCCTACTACCCTAATCTTAGCACAATCCTAGTAGGGGGCACACAAAGTTTGGTTCACTAAAACCTAGCTCCGCTGTAACAATTTTTATTTTCATTTGCACCCAACACCCTTGTTTTCTCCCCCGTTGAGTTCCCTTAGCTTTTGCATTTAGTTTTTCATTTTCATATTGTGGCAGAGCGTTAAGTTGTAACTTTATTTAAGCTTTCTCTATCTCTCTGCCTTCTTTTTTTGTTTTTTGTTGTCGCCCCGCTTGTTGCCAACAAGCAACTCTGAAAATTGAAACTTTAATTATGGCAAGCAAGTGAGCATCATCAAAGTAAAGCTGCTGCTGTTGCTGTTGGTGCTAGTCTGCCTGCTGCTGTTGCATGCAACAACTGTGAGTGCCGTACAGACAAATACTTTGTGCCTTGCAACTCATTCAGTCAAAGAATAAAGTTCGGATTAAACAAGTTGCTGGGATTAAGTAGAGATAAAGTTTCGCAGATACACTCGCCGCATGGAAGTGCGAAAGACACACCATGGATGATGGCATATCTCTATGGCATCCATACGAGGCGCTCACACATGTGAACGAACACCCACATGCCATAGTCATTATCATGAGCATGGGCATCAGCATGAGCATCATCACCATTCTGATCATCATGTTCATCAGGAAGCACATCAATGTCCTTAGTGTTTGTAGCACCATCAACGCCATCGTCAGCGTCATCATTATCATTGTTGTCTCATCGTCATCGTCATCGTCGTAGTAGTCATTGTCATTGTCCTGGTGTTGCATTGTTTGTGCATTATAAATGTGATGTACTTTTCGTTTGTCTATGTATGTGCAGGATGTTGCTGCCAGTGTTGTTCCTATTAACGTTCACTATAAAGTTGTTGCTCTTGTTGTTGGTGTTTGTGTCATTTGTCTCGTATTTTCCCACATTTCCTGTCATTTTTCCGTGGAAATCTATTAACATTAGTTGAGGGCACTGTGAAATGTTTGTGTTTTGCTAGAGATATAATTTTTAGGAAAAGTTCTGGAGGAAAAAATTAATGAAAAATTCTTTATATAAAAATATTGAGAAACTTTTCTCCAAAACCAAACCCCCTTAGTACCATTATCAAAAACGCCAAATCTCGGAGGTGGGTGCACCGATTTAAGCGAAATTTTGTATGCCACCTTAGGGTACCCCAAACACATGACATTGGTGTAAAGTTTTGGGGCCAAACGACCCGGGGGGACGCCCCATCCCAAAACCCACCCGAACGGACATGTTTACCGATTGGGACGATGTGGGTATCAAATGAAAGGTATTTATGAGTAGAGTACGAATATGGTATACAAATTTCACCTGAACTGTTGGGGGGGGTCCCCCACCCCCCCAAAAAAAAAAAGCCAAAAGGACACTTTCACCTTTATGGACAATATGGGTATCAAATAAAAGGTGTTTAAAAATTGAGTACAAATCTGACATAAAAATGTATTCCTTGGTGTCGGAGGGACCTCGCCACCCCTTAAAACCCCCAGTAGGGCATTTTAACCATTTGGGACTACATGGATATCTTATGAAAGTTATTTACAGGTAGAGTACAAATTTGATATAAAAATGTATTCCTTGATGTCTGAATCGCCACTCCACCCACCCAAAACCCCTCAACGGGACCTATTTAAAGATTGGGACAGCAAGGATTGATGCCAACGTGCAGGATGTAAGTTTCGATTGTGACCAGGGAATACACGACACATGTCACCTGATTAACTGCCCTCTGAAGGCACCCCATCTTAGTCGCAGAGTTCCTGGATCTGGACACTCAACAGAATCAAGCAGACAAAAGGTAGAACACAACACACTGCTACAACAATAACAACATCGATTGGGACAATATAATGAATGGTATTTGGAAGTTGAGTACACACTTTTTATAAGTAATTGGTCCAATGTGTCTACAGGGCCTCTCCAAACTTAAAAACCCCCATAACGGGCATGAATGTCCAACGTCACAAAATGGGTATCAAATTAAAGTTCTTTGGGAGTTGACTACGAATCTGGTATACACTATGGCAGCTATATCCAAATTTGAACCGATTTGGGCCAAATTGAAGAGGGATATCGAAGGCGCTAACACAACTCACTGTCCTGAATTTCGGCTAAATCGGACTATAAATGCGCCTTTTATGGGCCCAAAACTTTAAATCGAGAGATCGGTCTATATGACAGTTATATCCAAATCTGGACCGATCAAGGCCAAAATGCATAAAGTTGTCGAAGAGCCTATCACGACTCACTGTCCCAAATTTCGGCAAAAGCAGACAATAAATGCGGCTTTTATGGGCCCAAGACCTTAAATCGAGAAATCGGTCTATATGGCAGCTAAAGATAAAATTTCCATGAAATTTTCATGAAATTTTTTCTAAAGACAAAATTTCCATGAAATTTTCTCTAAAGACAAAATTTCCATAAAATTTTCTCTAAAGACAAAATTTCCATGAAATTTTCTCTAAAGACAAAATTTCCATGAAATTTTTTCTAAAGACAAAATTTCCATTTCTTAAGGACAAAATTTCCATGAAATTTTCTCTAAAGACAAAATTTAAAAAATTTCCATGAAATTTTCTCTAAAGACAAAATTTCCATAAAATTTTCTCAGAAGACAAAATTTCCATGAAATTTTCTCTAAAGACGAAATTTTCATGAAATTTTCTCTAAAGACAAAATTTCCATGAAATTTTCTCTGAAGACAAAATTTCCATGAAATTTTCTCTAAAGACAAAATTTTAAAAAATTTCCATGAAATTTTCTCTAAAGACGAAATTTTCATGAAATTTTCTCTAAAGACAAAATTTCCATAAAATTTTCTCTAAAGACAAAATTTCTATGAAATTTTCTCTAAAGACAAAATTTCCATGAAATTTTCTCTTAAGACAAAATTTCCATGAAATTTTCTCTAAAGACAAAATTTCCATGAAATTTTCTCTAAATTTTCATGAAATTTTCTCTAAAGACAAAATTTCCATGAAATTTTCTCTAAAGACAAAATTTCCATGAAATTTTCTCTAAAGACAAAATTTCCATGAAATTTCAAGAAATTTTCTTTAAAGACAAAATTTCAAGAAATTTTCTCTAAAGACAAAATTTCAAGAAATTTTCTCTAAAGACAAAATTTCAAGAAATTTTCTCCAAAGACAAAATTTCAAGAAATTTTCTCTAAAGACAAAATTTCAAGAAATTTTCTCTAAAGACAAAATTTCAAGAAATTTTCTCTAAAGACAAAATTTCCATGAAATTTTCTCTAAAGACAAAATTTCAAGAAATTTTCTCTGATGACAAAATTTCAAGAAATTTTCTCTAAAGACAAAATTTCAAAAAATGTCCATGAAATTTTCTCTAAAGACAAAATTTCCATGAAATTTTCTCTAAAGACAAAATTTCCATGAAATTTTCTCTAAAGACAAAATTTCGATGAAATTTTCTATAAAGACAAAATTTCAAGAAAAACTTCATGAAAATTTTGTCCCCAGAAAAAATTTTTTCAGGGGACAAAATTTCATGGAAATTTGGTCTTTAGAGAAATTTTTCAAAATTTCCATGAAATTTTCACCAAACACAACAAAACCTTTAAGTTCCATGGTACTTCTAATACCATTGAACACACTATTGTTATTAACCCCTTGAGGGATATGAAGTGGAATTTCAAATGGTTATTAGATAGAACACTTGAGGAATAATTAGTTATCTGCCTTACAGATTATTAACAGCCACATAAGGGTCTATACATTTTGCAGTTGAATTTGCTTATTAACCACATTTCTATTCTCCAAACCAACATCACCCCCCACGGTTACCTTATCTATGCACCCGTACAAGTATGCCCATGTCATATATTCAATAGTCCAATAAGCTTCTATGGCTTGTCTCAGAAGTTAATGCGTAATTCTCAAGGAAAACAGAAACCTAAAAAGCAAGTAAAAGTTGGTGGTTGCTTAACACCTGTATGAAACCTTGAAAGTGATAAAAAGCTTTCTTTTATTCCTTCATATGCTACAATTTTTATAATTTATCAAATGAAAGTTTACAGAAACCCAAAAAGCCAATGGCAAATTTTTCATAAGCCCACTGTGCCTTGAGTATATTTGCCTTTAGCGTTTTGCCTTACTACGTATAGCCGTGTGGTATGGCGGATACAAATCAGTTTGGATATCGGTAAATGTGCCTTAAATACGTTTCCAGTGATGTTTGTTTATTTGCGGGTTTCATTCATATGTTCATGCATGAATGGATTCATTCAATCATTCATTTACTCATTCTATCTCTCATCTACTCCGTTTTTTTTTTGATTCGTAAATTTGTCAGTTCGTTGTGAGTTTGTTGTCTTTTAATATTAAAGAAATGTTGAATGGCGAGTAGGCCTAAAGATCGGTCTAACGGAAGGTGTTATAAAAACCGCCGTCTCTACTCTTCCTCACACTCTTTCCATTTCCCTAAGTTTATCTCTTACATTTTCATTGGTTTTGTACATTGAACTCTCTGTTATAGGAAGAAGATGGGGGACCTTCATGCTTAAATTGTTTTCATCATACAACATCATTATTGTGGGGAGTTGCACAGAACAGTTGTTCTAAATGTATAAAATCGAAAAAGTTAAAAAGTTCTAAGATCAATCGAACAATGGGCATACACAAGCCTTACATATTTTAGGGAGCCACTTCTTTTAGGGCCCACATGCCCCGCTCATGCTTTCCCTTGCCTCACTGATTTTGCTTACGTGATTTCGTAGTCCTATGTCTTCTGTTATGATACCGAAAGCTATACTGACCCCCTTCTTACTTCCATTCAGTCTCGTCTCTTTATTCCTTTCAGCCTCGTTTCTCTCTCGTCTCCTCACTATCCGTATCTCCCCATAAGATTTTCGTAATCCTACCGGCCGTTTCGCTGTCCCACAGTGTTACATGCGCGTTCGTCACCCACGCCCTAACCTCAGACTGCGTCGACCCAAAAGACTTCGGGTTAATCAAGTTTAATGACGGCAGTCCTTTGGCCTTCACTACCAAATCGTGAGCTCTTTCAGTCCCCCTCACTCCGCTTTGACCCAGCACCCAAACAATGCAGATCGTGCCTTCCCCAGAGAAAGTGTCAATCTTTTCTTACACTCCAAGATTGCTCGAGACCTTACAGTCCTGGTTGTTATTGCCCTTATGGTCAGCTGTCCGTAAAGATGTTCACACTCGACCTCCTCAAGTTAACACTGCACCACCTCACGCACTCCGTGATCGCCCGAATCTCCGCCAGCATGATCATATTATGGTCAGACAGTCGAAAACAGATCTCAGTCCCTGGATTCTCAGTGTATACCCCCAGGCCCACTCTGTCCTGTAGCTTTGATTCATCCGTGTAGCATGAACCTCCAGATGGTAAAACCAGAGTTTCCGCCAAACCATGACTTTGCGATGGCAGCAGAGCCTCGCGAATCTCCGATTGCATGATCGTATTATGGTCAGTCAGTCGAAAACAGATCTCAGTCCCTGGATTCTCTGTGTATACCCCCGGGCGAACAATGTCCTCTAGCTTTGATTCATCAGTGTAGCATGAACCTCCAGATGGCAATACCAGAGTTTCCGTCAATCCATGACTGTGCAGCTGGCAGCAGAGCCTCGCGAATCTCCGCCTGCTTGATCGTATTATGGTCAGGCAGTCGAAAACAGATCTCAGTCACTGGATTCTCAGTGTATACCCCCGGGCGAACAATGTCCTCTAGCTTTGATTCATCAGTGTAGCATGAACCTCCTGATGGTAAACCAAAGTTTCCCTCAATCCATGACTGTGACGCTGGCAGCAGAGCCTCGCGAATCACCGCCTGCATGATCGTATTATGGTCAGGCAGTCGAAAACAGATCTCAGTCCCTGGATTCTACGTACCCCTGGCCCAACAATGTCCTCTAGCTTTGATTCATCCGTGTATCATGAACCTCCAGATGGCAATACCAGAGTTTCCGTCATTCCATGACTGTGACGCTGGCAGCAGAGCCTCGCGAATCTCCGCCTGCATGCTCGTATTATGGTCAGGCAGTCGAAAACAGATCTCAGTCCCTGGATTCTACGTACCCCTGGCCCAACAATGTCCTCTAGCTTTGATTCATCCGTGTATCATGAACCTCCAGATGGCAATACCAGAGTTTCCGTCATTCCATGACTGTGACGCTGGCAGCAGAGCCTCGCGAATCTCCGCCTGCATGCTCGTATTATGGTCAGGCAGTCGAAAACAGATCTCAGTCACTGGATTCTCAGTGTATACCCCCAGGGTCCACACTGTGCCCTAGCTTTAATTCATCCGTGTAGCATGAACCTCCAGATGGCAATACCAGAGTTTCCGTCAAACCGTGAGTGTCCCGCTGGCAGCAGAGCCTCGTGCTCGACCCCATGTCTCGTCTTAGGTAATCGATCAGAAACCTCTTCCATTCCTTCCAGGTTTCTTATCAGCGCCTCGATAATACCACGATGATGTGACCTGTTCCTATTTTCAATCCATTCTCCCATCGCCTTAAATATCATAGCGGCAGTGGCTGCCTCACACTTAATCTGTATGTCTGCAAATTTGCCCATTAACATTCCATTAAGGAACTGAGGCGTACTTCTCACAAATCAATGAGTGCTGGCCGATTAAATTTTGAGCTCAATGATAAGGGACCTCCTTTTTATAGCCGAGTCCGAACGGCGTGCCGCAGAGCGACACCTCTTTGGGGAGAATTTTTTACATGGCATAATACCTCACAAATGTCGCCGAATTAGGTAGGAATAACCACAGCTGAAAATGTTTCGGATGTTCCTACCAGAATTCGAACCCAGGCGTTCAGCGTGATAGGCGCTTCGGTGACCTCCTGTATGTCTATGGGTCGAATATCTAGAATGGTCTCCAGTGCCCTAGTAGGCATGATCCTCATCGCTCCGCCTATATCAAGTCTACATGTTTGCTGAACCTGTTGCATTTTCCTAACAATGCACTTTTTCACCATTGCAGTCCACCAAACTACTGAGGCGTAAGTAAGAATTGCTCTTATCACGCTCCTGTAGAGCTAATGGAGTATCCTCGGATTCAGGCCCCATTTCGAGCCTTTGGCCCGTCTACATAGTGCGTAACATTTGTGAGCCTTTTCGGTACGCTTCTGAATGTGAAACTTCCGCATCCTCACCCCTATGAAGTATCATGACATTCGCTGCGTAGCAGACGGGTTCAAATCCCTCCTCAGTCAGCATCCGTAATAGGTTATTTATGAATGTAACCCATAGGAGTTCCTGTATGTTTGGAGTTCCTGTATGGACTCCGAGGCGCTTACATTATGTTATTCCAGGATATAAGGGGGACAATCGAGTACGCCAGTAGGGATCAACCAGTCACCAGTCTTGCATATGTCCATTTGCTGAACATAGTAGAGATAATGGCCAGTGCGCAGGTGGTGTCGATGTGGGACTTGATGGATGGGTGTCGCACCGCCAGGTCTCTCTGGCCAACCATCAACCAGAGGGGGACGAAGGAATTACTGACGTTTGATAATAGGTCACTGAATACCATGAAACGGTTCATAACCGAACACTGTGCCATAGGCTGCAAGGCGACGCTTATTTGAATTCCGGACCATGACTTCTAAAGAAGTTGATGAAGATGAGGAAATGATAGTCGGCTACTTGTTTCGTTTAAGTCCGGGCCCGCAGGCGCTAAAGCTTTTCTTTTTGGCCAGGCGGTTTTTCCGTAATCTAGTTGTACATGCCTCGGGGAAGTCTGCTGAGATTCATGAACTGGACGTGGAGGTTCCGACGGCAGGTCGATGAGATCCGTCATGTGGGTGCACATACGAGTGTGGGTGAAGGAAAGGCGTTCGCCCACTGGTTTCTTTATTCGCATGTAACCTCTAGATCTGCTTCCAAATGAAATCTTCCAAATCTTGTCTTTCTATCGCTCTGGGGTGTCACAATGGGGTAAATTGACTTCGAATGAACTCAGCTACTGTGGGCTACCCATTTAACCTAACCCAACATAGGGGGTGACCATTTCCATCAAAACCATTGTTGAAATATCACTACTTCACCCGCTTTATGGCACACCTTTTCTAAATCTTAGGACCCTAGATTCCGACATTTCGCCTAACGAGATAGGCACTCAACACTGAGCTCTTATGGATAAGATAATTGTGTCGTTAAAAACCCAAAGTTGGATTTTGATAATGGGCCCATGGTTTCTGGAACACAATTTTTATACCCTCCAACATAAGTCGATTTTGTCATATCTGTCTGTCTATACATCTGCCCGTCTGTCTGTCCACCTGACCGTTTGTCTTTCCATTTGCCCGTCTGTCTGTCTATACATCTGCCCGTCTGTCTTTCTGTCAAAAGCACGCTAGCTTTCGAAAAAAAATCTAGGACTTGAAATTTTGCACAAATACTTTGTATTAGTGTAGGTCGGTTGCAGTTGTAATGCTATGTAAACCATGTTTTGCGCCTCTAGAGGGCGCAATTATTATCCAATTTGGCTGAAATTTTGCATGAAATGTTTTGCTTTGATTTCCAATAGCTAGAAATGGTCTAATTCGGTTCGTAACCTGATATAGCTTCCATATAAACTCATCTCCCGATTATATTTCTTGAGCGTATAGGGGGCGCAAATATTATCCAATTAGGCTTTTTTATATCCACCACCGAAAGATGGTGGTATATTCATTTTGTCATTCCGTTTGCAACACATCGAAATATCCATTTCCGACCCTATAAAGCATGTATATTCTTGATCGTCGTAAAAATCTAAGACGATCTAGACATGTCCGTCCGTCTGTTTGTTGAAATTAGGCTACAGTCTTTAAAAATTTATATATTCAGTATAAGCTGGTTAAGTTCGAAAATAGACTATATCGGACTAAATTTTGATATAGCCCCCATATAGAGCGATCCGCCGATTTAAGGTCTTAGGACCATAACGGCCCATTTAAGGTTTTGGGCCCATAAGAGACACATTTATTGTCCGATTTAACCTAAATTTGGACAATGAGTTGCGTTATGCCCTTCGAAATCTTTCTGCAATATGGTCCATATGGGTCCAAATTTGGATTTAGCTGCCATATAGACCGATGTCTCGATTTAAAGTTTTGGGCTCATAAAAGGCGAATTTATTGCCCGATTTTGCCGAAATTTGGGACAGTGAGTTATGTTAGGCCCTTCAACATCTTTCTGCGATGTAGCTCAGATCGGTCCAGATTTGGATATAGCTGCCATATAGACCGATCTCTCGATTTAAGGTCTTGGGCCCATAAAAGACGCATTTAATGCCCGATTTCGCCAAAATTTGGACAGTGAGTTGTGTTGAAGGACCTCAACATTCTTCTTCAATTTGGCTCAGATCGGTTCAGATATAGCTGGCATATAGACCGATCTCTCGCTTTAAGGTTTTGGGCCCGTTAAAGGCACATTTATTGTCCGATTTCGCTGAAATTTGGAACAATGGGTTGTGTTGAGCCCTTCGACATCCCTCTTTAATTTGGCCCAGTTCGGTTCAAATTTGGATATAGCTGCCATATAGACCGATCTCTCGATTTAAGGTTTGAGGCCCATAAAAGGCGCATTTATTATTCGATTTGGCCGAAATATGAGACAGTGAGTTATGCTAGGGTCTTCGAAATCCCTCTTCAGTTCGGTTCAGATTTGGATATAGCTGCCATAAAGACCGATCTCTCGATTTAAGGTTTTGGGCCCATAAGAGTCGCATTTGTTGTCCGGTTTCGCCGAAATTCGAAAGAGTGAGTTGTGTTAGACTCTTCGACATCTTACTGCAATTTGGCCCAGATCGGTCCAGATTTGGATATAGCTGCCATAAAGACCGATCTCACGATTTAAGGTCCCGATTTAAGGCCCATAAAAGACACATTTATTGTCCGATTTCGCCGAAATTTTTGATAATGAGTTGCGTTATGCCCCTCAACACATTTCTGCAATATGGTCCCGATCGGTCTAGATTTGGATATAGCTGCTATATAGACCGATCTCTCGATTTAAGTTTTGCGGCCAATAAAAGACGCATTTTTTGTCCGATTTTGTTTAAATTTGGAACAGTGAGTTGTGTTATGCCCCTCAACATCTTTCTGCAATATGGCTCCGATAGGTCTAGATTTGGATATAGCTGCCGTATAGACCGATCCCTCGATTTAAGGTCTTTGTTACATAAAAGACGCATTTATTGCCCGATTTCGCCAAAATTTGGACAGTGAGTTGTGTTAGGCCCTTCAACATCTTTCTGCGATATGGCCTTGATTGGTGCAGATTTGGATATAGCTGCCATAAGGACTGATCTCTCGATTTAAGGTTTTGGGCCCATAAAAGACACATTTATTGTCCGATTTCGCTGAAATGTTGGACATTGAGTTGTGTTAGGCCCGTCAACATTCTTCCTTAATTTGGATCATATCGGTCAAGATTTGGATGTAGTTGCCATATAGACCGATCTCTAGATTTAAGGTCTTGGGCCCATAAAAGGCGCATTTGTTTTCCGATTTCGCCGAAATTCGAGAGAGTGAGTTGTGTTAGGCTCTTCGACATCTTACTGCAATTTGGCCCAGATCGGTCCAGATTTGGATACAGCTGCCATATAGACCGATTTCTCGATTTAGCGTTTTGGGGCCATAAAAGGCGCATTTATTGTCCGATTTCGCCGAAATTTGGGACAGTGAGTTATGTTAGGTCCTTCAACATCTTTCTGCAATATGTCGCAGATCGGTCCAGATTTGGATATAGCTGGCTGGCATATAGACCGATCTCTCGATTTAAGGTTTTGGGCCCGTAAAAGGCGCATTTATTGTCCGATTTCGGCGAAATGTGGGACAGTGAGTTGTGTTAGGCCCTTCGACATTCTTTTTCGATTTGGCCTAGATCGGTCTAGATTTAGATACAGCTGCCATATAGACCGATCTCTCGAATTTACATTTGCGGCCAATAAAAGATGCAATTATTGCCCGATTTCGCCGAAATTTGGGACAGTGGGTTATGTTTGGTCCTTCGATATCCCTCTTTAATTTAGCCCAGATCGGTTCAGATTTGGATAAAGCTGCCATATAGACCGATATCACGAGTTAAGTTTTGAGGCCCATAAAAGACGCATTTATAATCCGATTTCGCTGAAATTTACCACAGTGATTTATGTTGGGCCTTTCGACATCCGTGTCGTATATGACTTGTACTTATTAGACCACTCTATATCCGTGTCGAATTTGGTCCAAATCCAACCATATTTCACCATGGCTGCTATGGGGGCATAAAATATGCATTTTTCACCGGATTATGACGAATGCTGGTTTACATATATACCCGAGTTGGCCACCTTTTTACTTGTTTGTACAACGACCGATTATACTTCTTGTAGAGTTTCAAGAGCGCAATTATTATCTGATTTGGCTGAAATTTTGTACTATGACATTTTCTATGACATTCAATCGATGTGCCAGTATGGTCCGAATCGGTCCAAAATCTGGTATATTTAGCTCCTATATAAACCAATCTCCCGTTTATACTTCTTGACCTTCTAAAGGGCGTAATACTTATGCGAATTGGCTGAAAGTTTGCCCAGTCACTGTTTCTATGACCTTCAACGTATATGTCAAATATGGTCTGGATCAGTCCATAACATCATGTAGCTCCCACATAAACCGATCTCCCGATTTTACTTCTTGATCAACAATAAGGCGCAATTCTTATCCGTTTTGGCTGAAATTTTGCACAATGACTTCTTCTATGGTCTCCAACATTCAAAGCAAGTGTGGCTCGAATCGGTCTATAACGTGATATAGCTCCAGTTGCATAGTAATTGGTATCCATTATCCTTTGTTTGCCTATAAAGACATACCAGGCAAAGAACTTGACAAATGCTATCCATGGTGGAGGGTATACAAGATTCGGCCTAGCTTAGCACTCTTTAACTTGTTTAGAATTTTTCTTAGATTATCATTTTAACAAACTGTTGGAAGACAACAAATTATCCACATTCTCTGCAATCTTTTGGTCTTAAAAGTTGTTCATCAATATTCCATTGAAAATTGTATTCCTTGCATATCTAGTGAATCAGTGTTTAATCAATTAAACTAGACCACAGTAAGGTAAGCCAATGGTTAGGCAATGGTTGTGTTTAATTGAGCTTAATATCGCATGTTTCTCTTCAATAAAAGACAACCTTAATAGTTCTGCGCTGTGCCCAGCTTCACACACTACACATTTCCCAATATAGGCACTTTTCATACTACATAGATTAAGTATTGAAAATGCGCTTTCCATTCCAATGCGATTCACATCTACCTTTAACGTTTTATTATGGTGCATGATCCCGTATTTAATCCTGGAATCGACGTTGCATTCATTTGTGGTCCATTTATAGTGAATCAATTAAAGGCTCAGTATATTGGCTTATTGTGGGTCTATTTGAAAGTTTGTCTGCACTCGCAGCCATCTACCATCTACCATCTTCCTTCTGTCCATATCGCTTCATCTCTTTGTTCCACATTTCCCCAGAATTTCTGGAATATAGGGTTCCTTGCAACTACATCCAGATACTTGCCAGCCATCCAAACATTTGTTACTGTATTTGTTTTGGGTTTTTTTTTTTATTGAAAGACATTCTTTCCCCTGGTTTTTATTTTTGGCAACGTGGCCAAATAGAAACACAAAAACTGAATTTTTGTTGGTGAAGTTCCTGAGATTGGTTTCAACATTTTGTTATTATGCATTTGTTGTTGGAGTTTTTGTTATCGTTGTTGCCGTTGCTGTTTCTGTTGTGCCTTACCACTTTGCAATTGTTGTGTTTCGTTGCACTAGAGTTGTTGGCCATTTGTGCTGGCTGTTATGGCCATTGTAGCTGCTCCTCTTACTGCTGTTGCTATTGGTGTCCTTGTTAAATACTCGGTGTGTTTTTATGAACTCTCCCTGGCCGTGTCACTTGGTCGCTGGGTGAATTTTGGCTCAAACTGTTGTTGCTATGTTAAGCATGGCGCCTCCTGGTGTTTGGTACTTGCTGCCTGGTGCCCGGTGTCCCACAAAGTTTGTGCACACTTTAGTGATTATTGCTGTTGCCCCAGCCCCGTTGTTGGTGTTACTGTTGCTGTATTCTGGATACTCTGGTGTTGTTATTTGTCAATTGTTTTTCACATTTTCAAGTGTCATCAACATTTTTAACACAATATGACACATGCCGTCACACAAATATGTCTGTATTTCCTTTGGATTTCATTTTTCTTTGTTTGCCTTTTGGTGTTGAATCTTGGCCCTGTGGGCTATGCCATGGCATTCGCCAAAAAAAAAAACGAATGTGGCATGATAAATGTGGTAACAAACAGATTTAGCTGTGTAGAGAGTAAGAGATTATTCTAAATCTCCGGAAATTGAATAGAATGAAATTTGTACAAAAAACAGTCGAGAGTTATTCCGGGGCTTATATTCTTTGGTGTCATCATCAAATAGTACAAAGAATGTTGTAAAATTTAAGTGTTGTCAATGGCATAGAGGGAATGTAGGGCTTTTTTTTATCAAACAATCATCCAATTAAGGAATATTTTGCTAAATTTATTTGTTTTATTCGAATTATGGGAAATTTCTTTATTTTTTATACCCACCACCATAGAATGGGGGTATACTAATCAAGTCATTCCATTTGTAACATCTCGAAATATTCATCTAAGACCTAATAAAGTGTATATATTCTTGATCGTCTCGACATTATGAGTCATCTAACCATGTCCATCCGTCTGCCGAAATCACAATAGCGGTCGAACGCGTAAAGCTAGCCGCTTGAAATTTTGCACAGACACTTTATGTTGATGTATGACGTAGGAGGCCACCGTAGCGCAGAGATTAGCATGTCCATCTATGACGCTGAACGCCTGGGTTCGAATCCAGACGAGACTATCGGCAAAAATTTTCTGCGGTGGTTTTCCCCTCCTGATGCCGGCAACATTTGTGGGGTACTATGCCATGTAAAACTTCTCTCCAAAGAGGTGTCGCGGCACGCCATTCGAACTCGGCTATGAGAAGGAGTCCCCTTCTAATGCTGGCAACATTTGTTAGGTACTATGCCACGTAAAACTTCTCTCCTAAGAGGTGTCGCATTGCGGCACGCCGTTCGGACTCGGCTATAAAATGGAGGCCCCTTATCATTGAGCTTAAAATTTGAATCGGACTGCACTCATTGATATGTGAGAAGTTGGCCCCTGTTCCTTAGTGGAGTGTTCATGAGCAAAATTTCTATTTTGTATTTGTATGTCATTGGGAATTACAAAAGGGCCATATCGGTTCAGATTTAGATATTGCTCCCATATAAACGGATCTATCGATTTGATTTTTGAGCCCTTACAAGTCGCAATTATTGCTCGATTTGGCTGAAATTTTGCATGTAGTTATCTCTTATGACTTCCAATAACTGTGCCAACTACTGTCCAAAGCGGTTAATAACCCGATATAGCTCCCATATAAACCGATCTCCCAATTTGAGTTCTCGAGTCCTTATAAGCTGCAATTTTTGTCCGATTTGGCTGAAATTTTGCATATTGTGTTCTGTGTGACTTCCAACAACTTTGCCTACTACGATCCAAATCGGTCTATAACCTGATATAGCTCTCATATAAACCCATCCCCCGATTTGACTTCTTGAGCCCTTACGAGCTGCAATTATTGCTTGATATGGCTAAAATTTTGCATGTAGTTATCTCTTATGACTTCCAATAACGGTGTCAAGTGCGGTACAAATCGGCCTATAACTTGATATAGCTCCCATGTAAACCGATCTCCCGATTTGACTTCTTGAGGCCTTACAAGCCACAATTTTCGTCCGATATGGCTTAAATTTTGCACATAGTGTTCTGTTGTGACTTCCAACAACTTTGCCTACTACGGTCCAAATCGGTCTATAACCTGATATAGCTCCCATATAAACCGATCTCCCAATTTGACTTCTCTAGTCTTTACGAGCCGCAATTTTTGTGCGATTTGGTTGAAATTTTGCGTGTAGAGTTCTATTACAACTTCCAACAACTGTGCGAAGTACGGTCCAGATCGGTCTATAACCAGACATAGCTCCCATATAAACCGAATTCCCAATTTAGCTTCTTGAGTCTTTACGAGCCGCAATTTTTGTCCGATTTGGCTGAAATTTTGCATGTAGTGTTCTATTACGACTTCCAACAACAGTGCCAAGTACGGTCCGAATCGGTCTATAACCTGATACAGCTCCCATATACACCGGTCTCTCGATTTGACTTCTTGAGCCCTGACAAACCGCAATCTATTTGGCTGAAATTTTGCATGTAGTTTTCTCTTTTGACTTTCAATAACTGTGCCAAATACGGCCCAAATTGGTATATAACCTAATATAGCTCCCATATATACCGATATCCGATTTGAGCCCCTGCAAACCGCAATTTGGGCTGAAATTTTGCATGCGTTGTTCTGTTATGACTTGCAATAACTGTGCTAAATACGGTCTAAATCAGTCTATAACCTGATATTGCTCCAATGTAAACACGTCTCTCTATCATCCTCGTTCGGTTCCTAGAAGCTTTAATTTTTGCTGGTTTGACGCAAATTTGGTATATAGAATAAAATTATGCCCTTCAACGGAATTTATTTTGTATAAATATGTTTCCGAGATTCGGCCCGGGCGAACTTACCTTGCTTGTTTTTTTTTCTAACCGCTGTACTGGGGTTTCGAATCGAAAAATACTGAAAATAATTATGTAACTATTGAATCAAAGATATACCTTCGGAGAATACCGAAGTGCTTTCTTCATTAGTGTGTGTTAAATCCCTAATAGATGCTGGCCCAAGCCGTCTGGCAAAAAAATATGAACCTCTTTTAGTGATGGTTACCATCTCACTAATTTTAAAATTTACTCCCATATAAGCCAGTGGTGGGCACACAAACACATGAGCACACTATTTCCAAGTCCATGAGCTCGTGTTCATGTGCACATGCACAATAATGTGCAATAGTATGTGTGTTTTGAAACGTTCACTAATTAAACGTTTATGAGTTGCGTGCATGGGTGCGTATGATTTATACATAAATGATTTCTTAAAACGTATACGCCCGATGGACTCATTAAAGATTTTCGTTGTTATATCCACCACTAGTATTACCGTTGTGCAACTGAAGGCTGTAATTCCCACTTTTTGAGGTGATTAATTTTTGTGCGACTTATCTAAATTTACACAAAGTTACGACTTTTTGTTAAATTGTGCGTTTCTTCCCAAAGTTGTGCTACTTTTTGCACAATTTATTGGTAGTACTTAAATTTAACCTGGCGACTATGCACAGAGTTGCTAAATCGAAAATTCTTGGAAATAATTCTGGAACTTTTGAGAGCATAGAGATGCAAATAAACACGAATTTGACATAGTCAATGTTGAAGTGTTTTCCAATAAGTATGCCAAACTTGGGAACCCCAGTGAGTCCTGAGGGTGACCCATGGGTCCTGAAACTTGGTCACCTCATATGTCACATTTGGAATTGCGTTCCAAACAGCCATTTATGGGCTAAAGGGCTTGAGTTTTTAAGAAAGAGTTCTTGAAACACTGCAAATAAGTTGCTAAAGTATGGAATATCCCTAACGCTTAATGAACTATTGGCCTTTTATACCCACCACCATAGGAAAACGGGTATATTCGTTTAGTCATTCCGTTTGCAACGCATCGAAACATCCATGTCCGACCCTAGAAGGTATATACATTTCTGATCGTCGTAAAATCCTAAGACGATTTAACGATGTCCGTGTGTCTGTCCTTCCGTGTATCCGTCAGTTGTAATCACGCTACAGTTTTTAGAAATTGACATATTGAGCTAAAATTTTGCACAGACTCGTATTTCTTCCATACGCTTGAACGGGCCAAATCGGGCTATATTTGTATATAGCTCCCATATAGATCGATCTGGCGATTTAGGGTCTTGAGCCCAAAAAGCTACAGTTTTTGTCCGATTTTGCGGAAATTTTAAATAGGATTTTGTACTAGCGGTGGCGATATTCCAACCGAATATGGCCCATTTCGGACCATATTTACATATAAGTGCCATACAGACCAATATGTCGGTTTAGGATTTTAAGCCCTTAACAGGAGCATTTATTATCCGATTTCTCTGAGATTAAAAACAGTCATCTGTTTTAAGCCTCCAGAAATTCGATTCAAATATGTTTAAGATCGGACTATATTAAGATATAGCTGCCATATAGACCAATCTGCCGATTTAGGGTTTTAAGCCCATAAAAGCAAATTTCATTACCTAAATTCGCCGAAATATTCAGTTGGTTTACTTCTCCCGCCATACGAGTCAAATATGGTTCAGATCGGACTTTGTTTAGATATTGCTGCTATATAAACCTATCTGCCAATTTAGGGCCTTCATACCATAAAAAGCGGATTTGTTGTCTGATTTTGCTGAAAATCTGACTTGTATAAGAGTTCTCGGGACCTCAATCAAATATGGTCTAGACCAGTCATTTACTGCCAGATCCATTTTCACTGACTCTCTTTCGATTCTTTCAAAGGCTGCAGTTACAACTTTCGGTGACCGACCTAAGATAACGATGTCACATCTGTATCACGTATAGTCTTCTCCAGCAGAATATGAAAGAGATCACACGACAGGTTGTCTCCTTCTCTGAAACTTCGTTTAGTATTGTGTGGTGCGGAGAGATTCTTTCCTATTCTTACTGAGGAACGTGTATCAGCAAGTGTCTTATAAATTATGCAGGAATACCAAACTCAGACATGGCTTGAAATACCATAGAACGCATAGGACTACCAAAAGCGGGTTTGTAGTAAACAAAAAGATGGTAGGTGTTGATTTGTCTTTCGCGGGTCTTTTCCAGGATTTGGAGCAGTGTGAATATCTGGTCCCGGGTGGATGTACCAGGTGTAAGGCCGCATTGTTTCAATTATTTCATTGGCTTCAGATTTTAATCCTTCACATAGCTCGAGAGTTTCTTCTATGCGATGGGGAGGAGACTTATCCATACGAGACAAAGTATGCTGAGGTTCCAGTCATTGGTTATGAGTTCTTCTAGCCAGATTGCGCAGACAAGCCGATGCATACGCCTTATCACCGCGTCGCTTCCAATATTAAATAGTTCAGCGAGTAACCCGTCGGCTCATGCTGCCTTGTTGTTCTTCAGTTGGGTCACTGCTACTTGGACCTCACTCTGACTAGGAGGTAAACATTCTATACCGTCATTATGGATTGGTTCTGCGGTATCCTCTTCGCCGCCATCGTCAAAAATTAGCAGTTTGGTAAAATATTCTTTCCATATCCTCAGCATACTATCTGTATCAGTTACCATATTTCCTTATTTGTCTCTACAGGAGGATGTGCCTGCACCAAAGACAAGCTGATGCATACGCCTTATCAGCGTGTTTCCTCCGGTCTTAAATAGTTCAGCGGGTATTCCATAAGTACCTGCCGCCTTCTTGTTCTTCAGCCGTGTCACTGGTACTTAGATCTTTTTTCGACTAGAAGGCAAACATCAATGTTTGGTGCTGTTGTATGCTGTTGTATCGTCGGACACTAGCAGTTGGGTAAAATGTTCTTTCCATATCCTCAGCATGCTGTCTTTGTCACTTACCAGATTTCCTTCTTTGTCTCTGCAGGAGACGTTTTTCATCTCTCCTTTCCTCTCGATACGTCTCCTTCATCTGGCGCTTTGCTACTGATTGCAGGGTTGTTCTATATGCCGCATTCTTGGCTTCAGTATCATCTCGACACTCTTGGTAGTACCATGGGTTTCTTGGGAGAGGCTTCCGATACTCAAGTACGGTTTTCGCGTCATTTACCTTAGAGAGGTCAATAGTTTACCACTCCGCCGTTACATTATCGGGATAAGGAGTGCTTTCATCAAGCAGTTGGGTCAGTCGAGTCGAGTATGCCGTTACCATCTGTTGTGTTTTCAGCTTTTCAATGTCCAACTTCCGTGCAGTGTCAGATCGTACTTTCCTCGCCATGTTCAAACGGGTGCGGACCTTTGCCGTAACAAGGTAATGATCCGAATCTATGTTCGCTCCACGGATCGATCGATCGATCTAACACGCTGAATGAATGCCTTCCATCTATCACATTGTGATCAATTGGTTCCTCGTGTTTTGAACGGGTGACAGCCATGTGGCTTTTTGAATATTTTTATGTTGAGATATGGTGCTACTAACTACCATGTTTTTTGCTGAAGCAAAGTCTATTAGCCTTAAACTAATACTCGACGTTATCTCGTGGAGGCTAAACTTTCCGACTGTTGGACCAAAGAGATTTTGCTTCCCTATTTTCGCATTAAAATCTCCCAGAACGATTTTATTATCATGGGCGTGGCAGCGTTCGTATTCTCTCTCTAGGCGCTCGTAGAAAATATCATTGGTTTGGTCGTCCTTGTCTTCCGTCGGGGCATGCGCACAAATAAGGCTGATGTAGAAGAATTTGGCTTTTATGCGGATTGTGGCTAGCCTCTCATCCACCGGAGTAAGGCTTGAGACAAGGTTTTTCAATCTCCGACTAGCCACAAATCCACAGCCAAATTCATGCACATCAGGTGCATATCCCCAGATCATGGTCCTTTTCTCATTTGCGTAGGTCGTCAACGTTGGGGGTGTCCGTTTTTATTATTCTTTTGTTTCTCAGAGTAATGCGTATAATTTTCCAGGGGTACGTTAATGTCCCGTAGCGTAGAGGATAGCATGTGCGCCAATGACGCTGGACGCCTGGGTTCGAATCCTGGCGAGACCATCAGAAAAAAATTTTCAGCGGTGGTTTTCCCCTCTTAATGCTGGCAACATTTGTGAGATACTATGCCATGTAAAACTTAACTCCAAATAGATGTCGCACATTCGGACTCGGCTATAAAAAGGAGTCCGCTATAATTGAGCTTAAACTTCAATCAGACTGCACTCATTGATATGTGAGAAGTGTGTCTCTGTTCCTTAGTGGAATTTTCATGGGCAAAATTTGCAGTTTTACGTTACTGAACCAGCGCCACAGCATGGGTTTTGTGGGATTGCACATGTGTCCCTCGATGTCGGGAGCCGCTTACTCCAAGATTCGATGCTCGCCTCCAGGCGCCCCTCAACTGGGAACGGACGCTGATGTTGGCCATTGGTTATTTGAAGGCGCCAATAACTCGCCTTGTCATTTCGAGTATCGTAGGCACTCAGTAAGTAAGAGTCACTCATTGAGACTCTCCTCTCGAAATGGCTGACTACCCGCGGCCACATTTGCTGCTACTCCGCATAAATACGAAGCTTTCCACTATTCACGGCCTGTGATCTCGCCCGATAGCTTTCAGTTAATCTTCCTGTGATAACGATGAACATCATCCAAGTCGTAGCTCAAAGTTCCATCCCGTGTGGTGCTCACAGTTATCCAGGGTCGGCTGGTAGAAAGTTAGAATAAAAATCGAAACATGCCCACGAACATTTCATTAAGGAATATGAGGCAAACTGCAATGACTGTTTCCCGATTCAAGTTTAAGCTCAATGATTAAAAGGAACATATTCTTAATAACCGAGTGCGAACGTCCTATCGCAGTGCGATACCTCTTTGGGGAGAAGTTTTTACATGGCATGGTAACTCACAAATGTGGCCAGTATTAGGATGCAAACCCTGGCGTTCGGCCTATAGGCGGACATGCTAATCTTTGCTCTACGGTGGCCACCTAGGCCATACAAGTCTATGCGCCAAAATTCAGCCCAATCCGAAAAAAAACTACGCCCTCCTGGGGTTCAACGGTCAAATCGAGAGATATGTCTTAAACATGGAGCGATTTGGTCCATATACAACTACCAACGACCTGCATCGATTAGAAATATCTGTGGAAAATTTCAAGCGAATTTTTTCATTCGTTTAGACGCTTTCGTGATATCCACCAACTGACGCACAAAGCATGGGCGTACAGTGTTACAAGCGGAATGACTACATCGTACCCCCATTGGAGGATATGAAAATTCCCCCCGGGAACTTTCCGAACACAATCCATGGCGGAAGGCATATAACATAATATTTCACTCGACCAAAGTCATTATCTACCTTCTCATTTCATTTCATTTCATGCTTTAATTCCATAAGTACTCATATTCGAATACCAATGCATATTTTTATGATTTCCTCAATACACTACTTTTCACCAGAAAACCGCTATCAATATCCTTTAAGAAATAATTTTCGCATTTTACGAAATTCGCATAAAAATGATGAATGTACTGCGATTAAACAATTTTCGGTTATTCAATGGATTTCCGCCTCGTACGCACTGGCCTTTCACAAAATTCTTAACGGAAATTTTTTCTGGTCCTGCAAGAAGCCCATACAGTGGCTGGTCATCATATGGACGACATGCTGCCTTTGCCTTTGCATGTGCCTGTGTACGGTTGTAGAAGCGTTTTGTTTTTCATTTTCATGCATTTATCGTTTATGGTATTTTATTTTCGTTTTCCTCTGTTGTTTTGTCATTGTCCAGCTGTCTGCTGTGTACTACTCTGCTACTCTTTCGTATGAATGTTGTTGTTGTGTTTGTTTTATTTTTTATTGTGCTTGTCAAGTGTTATTCTGATTTAATGGTACATAATGTCATTGTTTTATGCATTCAATAAAAACAACAGAAGCGACAACAACATGAGACACACTCACACTTTCACACACACACACTCTCGCACAAACAATCAGCGATACAGATAAGTACGACGGCAGAACATCAATATACTTAACTCACACAAACATGACAACAGCACTTTCAACATTTGGCAACAAATACACAGTCAATGGCAACAATCGCCACAATGCCATCAATAGCAACAGCAGCAGCAACATATTGTGCCGTGTTGATATTAAACGAACAATAATTAAGTGATGGTTATTAAATCATTAAAAAAAAAGAAAATTGCGGCTATATGGAGAGGCATCTTTGTGTGTGTGGTGGTAATTAATGGCTCTGTTTGAATTAAAAATGTGTGAAAATTGCCTGCCTTACGAGCATTTCAACAAGAATGCTGGTAACGCAGCCAAATAATTAAACAAGGCCAAAAACTCTGGCATTTTCTTGCATCATAAGAGGGGAAACTCCATCGGCTAAAGGTCGAAAAGTTGTGAAAGTGATGGCCAATTAACTGGAAGTTATGCGATATTGTGATTTTTTTCGCTTATTTTATGCATTATTGCAATGGCTCTTTTTGCAAAATTTGCCAGCATGTAAGAGTGATTTTTCATGGAATCAAATTATAAGCACAATCAACTCTTATCGTGTTGAAATATAGTAAATTTAAAGCAAACAAAGCAAACCTGGTATGGATTAATTTTACCTGCTGGGGCATAATATTTTTCAAAATGGGCAAATGGCCGTATATAGCCTTCATCCACACAGATTTAACTTTTTAAGCTTATTGTACCCCACACCATAGGATGGGGGCATACTAATTTCGTCATTCTGTTTGTAACACCTCGAACTATGCGTCTGAGATCACCGCCAAAAAATCACCCTTTCATTTCTCCTTACTACCGTTATGACCCGGCACCCAAACGATGGGGATTTTGCCATCCTCAGAGAAGGAGTTAATCTCCTTCTTACACTGCGAGACTGTTCGTGACCTCATCGTCCTGGTTGTTATTGTCCTTATGGCAATTTTACTGCCCTTAAAGATGTTCATAATCGACGTCCTCGCGTAAGCACAACACAACTTCACGCGTTCCATGATCGCCCGGATCACCGCCTGCAGGACCGTATTATGGTCAGGCAGTCTAAAACAGATCTCAGTCCCTGGGTTATCAGGCCCACTCTATCCTCTAGCTTTGATCCATCCATGGAACATGATCTTCCAGATGGCAATACTAGGGTTCGTCAATCCTAGACGGACTGTACCTCGCACTCGACTTCAAGGTTCATCTCCTTCCAAATTTCTTATCGTTGCCTCGATTATACCGCGATGGTATGAGCTGCTCCCATCCTCAATCCATTCTCCCATCGCCTTAAGTCCAATAGCCGCAGTGGCTGCTTCACACTTAATCTGTATGTCTATGGGTAGGGTATCTAGAATAGTCTCCAGTGCCCTAGTGGACGTGGTCCTCATCGCTCCGCCTATGCCAAGATAACATTTTCTCTGAACCTGTTGTATGTTGCAGTCCACCAAACTACTGACGCCTTAGTAAGTATTGGTCTTATCATGCTCTTGCACAGCCAGTGGACTATCCTAGGATTCAGGCCCCATTTCGAGCCTACGGCCCGTCTACATAGTGCCCATAGTGTGCTACATAGTGTGAGCCTTCTCAGTACGCTCCTGAATCTGAGACTTCCAGTTCAGTTTCCTGTCCCAGAGCACACCTAAGTATTTGATCTTGTCAGATATCGAAATCGTCTTATTGAGGATACGTGGTGCATTAAATTGGCCCACCTTCATCTTCCTTGTGAACAGGCATATTTCAGTCTTCTCTGGGTTAACATTGAGACCTCTGGGTCTAGCCCAGTCATATGCCATATGCAAGATCCTTTCAGCCCTTCTACATAGCCCGTTCGGATTCTTACCCTTTAGAAGTACTATAAAATCGTCGTAGCGTAGCAGATGGGTTCAAATCCCTCCTCAGTCAGCATCCGTAATAGGTCATTTATGGTGGTCACCCATAGGAGTGGCCATAAAATGGCCCCCTGTGGCGTGCCCTGTCCCACTTTCTCTCTAATATTTATGCCATGGGACACACAATTTAACCACCTGTTCCTTAGCATATAGTTTATCCAGTCTCTAAGGACCGGGTCCTCCCGGTTCCGGTCCCGAAAGGAGACCATAGACTATTTGCTGAGTGTGTCCCGCTCTGGTAGTCAGAAGGAGTTCCATTTTAAGTTCGCATTGCGTTGAGAACCTGTCTGATTTAGCGGATGTGAACATTTGCAAGTTCTTGGGCTTTTGGAAGGACTATAGATGGTTAAACGGTATGAACTAGAAGGCATATTCCTTCTTCTGTTCCTGTGGTATCACAATGGTCGAAAATGTCTAAGTGAGTCTGATGGCAAACTGCCACATAAACATAATCTAACCTAAGCAGAGGGAGGTCACCATGGCGCAGAGGTTAGCATGTTCGCCTATGGCGCCGAATGCCTGGTTTCAAATCCCAGCGCGAACATCAGAAATATTTTCAGCGGTGGTTATACCCTTACTAATGCTGGCTACTTTTGTGAGGTATCCTGCCATCTTAAAACTTGTCTTCAAAGTGGTGAGTCTATGCATCACGCCTTATCACTGAGCTTAAAAATAAATAGTACTGAATTCATTGATATGAGAGAAGTTTGGCATATTCCTTAATGGAAAGTTCATAGGAAATTTAGTTAGTGACCTAAACCGAAGGTGTTCCATTTATTTGGAACTTATCAGGATTAGCTGATGCGAACATTCACAAATTTTTGGAGATTTTAAAGCAAACTGGGTAGTGTAAACGTTGTTAATACAAGTCATCTAACTTTTCCTGTTTTTGTAGTTTCAAAATGGAAGAAAATGCCTAAGTGGGTGTTATGGCAGACTACAACTTAAACCTATTCTAATTTGGAGTCTAAATTACCGTAAAGGAATTCTTGGGAACCCGGCACACGATAGCTGTGAGCACCACATACAGGTCTGATCTGTGTGGTGTTCTTTGCTGTCACGAGAAGCTTAGCTGCGAGCAACCATGCGCGTTCACAGATTGTGGATAATGGAATGCTCCATACGGAGTAAATGCAGTGGTAGTCGGGGAAAACCAGCAGTATCGAGCGGAGAGTCTCAGTGAGAGGCCGGGCAACACCGGCTCTTGCCAAAATACTGAGTGCCTATGATGCTCGATGTGACAAGGCGAGTTATTGGCGCCTTTAAATAACCATTGGCCACTCTGTTCCCGCGGCTATCGGTCCAAAGGACTGAGTTTGTGCCATATTGCAGAAGTATGTTAAGGCGCTGAACTTAACTCACTGTCCCAAATTTCGGCGGCATCGAACAATAAATGCGCCTTTTATGGGCCCAAAACCTTCAATCGAGAGATCGGTCTATATGGCGGCTATATTCAAAACTGGACAAATCTGGAGCAAATTGAAGAAGGATGTCGAAGGGCCTAACACAACTTAGTCCCAAATTTCGTCGAAACCGGACAATAAATGCTCGTTTTATGGGCCCAAGACCTTAAATCGAGAGATCGGTCTATATGGCAACTATATCCAAATCTTGACATTGGCTACCCTGTTCCAGCGGCTATCGGTCCTTTGGACTGGAACAAGCTTACTCTCCTACAGGAGCTTGACCAGAATCGCCACCCCCAGATGAAAATAAGACTACAACAATAACAACAATAGCCGTGATAAAATTGGAAGCCGTTGAAGTAGAGAAATTCTTCTGAAATGTTTATATTGGTTGCCCAAAAAGTAATTGCGGTTTTTTTTTTAAAAGAAAGTAAATGCATTTTTAATAAGACTTAGAATGAACTTTAATCAAATATACTTTTTTTACACTTTTTTTCTAAAGCAAGCTAAAAGTAACAGCTGATAACTGACAAAAGAAAGAAAGCAATTACAGAGTCACAAGCCGTTGAAAAAATTTGTCAACGCCGACTATATGAAAAATCCGCAATTACTTTTTGGGCAACCCAATAAATGTTGCCTCCATTAATTGAAGCGATGAGCGAGTACTGTAGGAACAAGTTTTTTATGCCCTCATCAGCACTTAACCCCCCAGGTATGCAGCGTCATACCCGGATATGGAAAGCTATGCGCTGCAGTGGTCTGGAAACACTGAGCAGTTTCGAGTGACTGGGCGTTTAGATATTGTCTTCTTCTCCATATTTCGAACCTTAAAAGTTGAATGCTCTTATCTAATTCAACTCTATAAAAATCCAAAAATTCGAGGATTCCAGCCTTAGTCGTATCGTCAGGGCGTGGAGTATAAATTAGTTACGGACGGATTTTGTTGTAATAAACCGGAAGCTCAATTTTGACTATCGACCCATGGTTTCTCTGGCAAATTTTCTTCGTTGTTGTGTTTGATTTTGATTAAGGCCACCGTAGCGCAGAGGTTAGCATGTTCGCCTATGACGCTGAACGTCTGAGTTCGCATACTGGCGATTATCCCCACCTTTCGCAGTGGTTATCCCCTCCTTACGCTGACGACATTTGTGAGTTAATATGCCATGTTGAAACTTCTCCCCAAAAAGGTGTCGCAATGCGGCTTGCCGTTCGGACTCGGCTTTAAAAGGAGGCCCTTATCATTGAGCTTAAAAGTTTTAATCTGACAGCAGTCGGTGACATGAGAGAAGTTTTCCTCAGTTCCTTAGTGGAATGTTCATGGGCAATTTTTGCATTTTTGTTTGATTTTGATAACCGCTTTGTCGACTCACCCTAATATACATGCTGGAAAGAGACAATTTTATTTTTCGGTTTTAATTTTATGATTATGAGGCTAAAAATGAGTCTTACCTTCAGTTATAGTCAAATTTCTTGTTCATAGAGTCGTTCTTACTACACAACTTACGCTTCGGATAGAAGCTTTTGGTCCTTTCTCCCAACGTTAACAGTAATTTTGATTTCACATTCGTGTATAGTGATTTTCACATTCGTGTATATTCGAAGAGTGAACCTTTATTTTAGAGTTTCCAGAATCCAGAAATCCTTAATGTCCTTGAGTTCTGCAAAATATTGAAAATTTGAAAGATCACATCCAATTCTGACATTTGTAAAATGCATTTAGCTCAAAATATAGCAAACATTTCCTGAGTTGACTTTAATTTAAAATTTCAACTTAATTTCATAAATCAATAGCCGCTCAATGAATAATCACCCCCAAAAGCAGATTAAAAAGGACAACAAAGGAAAGCGACAACACGAGACGAAAGATAATTCCAACTCAGTGTCAATGGCAGGCGAAATGCCAATCAATATACGACCATGCGATCGAGTATATGGCCACAACTGTCATTCAATTTGCAGACGTATTTATGTACTTGCGGCCTGGCCTTTTTGGGGCGATAAGCAGCTGCCTTTTGCAATAATCGCCTTCAAAAAGAGGTTTTCACTAAATTTTAATCAATTTAAATCCTGTCAACCACGAGCTTCATTACAAGCAAATGAAGCCGTCCACGGTACACCAGGGGAGGCACTACTCGTACTCGCACTCGCACTCGTATGTATCAGTGAGCCACACCACCACACCACACCACACATATGTGGTCGTATTAAATAAAGGCAATTTTTTCAAATTATCACAATTTCCAATGTATCAAGGACCAATGGTGGCAAATGAACGAATGGACACACATCGCAAAACTATGGCAACAAAAATAATAATAAAAGGATATCATCATCGCCAATGGAAGGAATTAACATAGCGGACATTTCATTGTATGCAGGTTAATTATTTCACTACTTATGCGTCTCCACACATGGGGACAACCATGGCGGCAAGGACTGTGGTACATTCGTTAGCTGAAAAGTGGTTGGAATGGGGGGGGGGGGGGGGGGGGGGGTGGAAGGTGAATTTAACAGAAACCAAAGGCGTTGAAAATTTGTGAAATGGTGTGAGGGGCAAAAGTTAAAAATTTTATGAAAATCATTTTTAAAGAAATTTTTAAGATACGGTCGAGCCGAATCTCATGTACCCTCCACCATGGATCGCATTTGTCAAGTTCTTTGCCCGACATCTCAAAGAATTTCACCTAAATCAGAGAAGAACTGCTTCCTCTAGAGGCTTAGGAAGCGCATTTGTGATTGGATAGGTTATATGGGAGCTATAACAGGTTTTAACCCGATTAATACCATAATTGGAACGTTTGTTGGAGGTCAGAGTAAAAGTCACTGTGCAAAATTACCATATTGGAAACCATAGTAGATGCCATTGTGGAAAATTTTAGCCAAATCGGATTAGAATAACGCCCTCTAGAGGGTTAAGAAATGTAGTTGGGGAGAACGTTATTTATGCGAGCTATATCAGGTTTTGGGGGCCTCCGTGGCGCAGAGGTTAGCTTGTCCGCCTATGACGTCGGACGCCTAGTTTCAAATCTCGTAATGAAAATCAGAAAAATTCTTAGCGGTGGTTTATCCCTTCCTTAATACTATTGGGTTGCCCAAAAAGTAATTGCGGATTTTTTAAAAGAAAGTAAATGCATTTTTAATAATACTTAGAATGAACTTTAATCAAATATACTTTTTTTACACTTTTTTTCTAAAGCAAGCTAAAAGTAACAGCTGATAACTGACCGAAGAAAGAATGCAATTACAGAGTCACAAGCTGTGAAAAAATTTGTCAATGCCGACTATATGAAAAATCCGCAATTACTTTTTGGGCAACCCATTAGTAACATTTGTGTGTATATCAAATCGGATAAGAATTGCGGCTTGTAAAGGCTCAAGAAGTCAAATAGGAAGATCGGTTTATACGGGAGCTATATCAGATTATAAACCGATTTGCACCGAACTGCAAAGTTGTTTGAAGTCACATCAGAACATCGCATGCAAAACTTCAGCCAAATCGGACAAAAATTGCGGCTTCCAGGGACTAATGAAGTCAAATCGGGAGACCGGTTTATATCGGAGCTATATCAGGTTATCGTTCGATTTGGACCTTACTAGGTACAGTTGTTGAAAGTCATAACCAGATGCCAAATCGTACAAAAATTGTGTCTTCCAGTGGCTCACGAAGTCAAATCGGGAGATCGGTTTATATGGCAGCTATATCAGGTTAAAGACCGATTTGGACCGTACTTAGCACAGTTGTTGGAAGTCGTAACGGAACACCACATGCAAATCATAACCAGATGCCAAATCGTACAAAAATTGTGTCTTCCAGTGGCTCACGAAGTCAAATCGAGACATCGGTGTATATGGCAGCTATATAAGGTTAAAGACCGATGTGGACCGTACTAAGCACAGTTGTTGGAAGTCGTAACGGAACACCACATGCAACATTTCAGCCAAATCGGACTAAAATTGCCGGTAGTAAGAGCTCAAGAAGTCAAATCGGTAGATGGGTTTATATGGGAGCTATATCCAAATCTGATCCGATATGGCCCATTTGCAATCCCCAATAACCTACATCAATATTAAGTCTCTATGCAGAATTTTAAGCCAGTAGCCTTACGCGTTCGACCGCTATCGTGATATCGACAGACGGACGAATCGAATGAATCGGAATGTCGAGAGAATCAAGAATACATATACTTTATGGGTCGCAAATCAATATTTCGGGGTGTTACAAACGGTATGACTATGATTAGTACCCCCCCATCCTATGGTGGTGGGTATAAAAAGGAGAAAAGGGAAATGGAAAACGTGGTGAAAATTTGGTTGCTCAAATATACGACCACCCGCTCCGTCTCTAAAGGGAGACAGAGCCATGAAGAGATTTGAAAAATACAAAAAAATAGGAGAAGAATAGGGAGCAGGGACCTATCTATCACGTCACACTCACTCTAGTATTCACCAGCCAAGTACCAAGCATTGGTGCTTCGCGACTGCGCAATTGACAGCGAGTTGAGGATTTCATCGCGTCCCTTGTCGAATCAAATCCGACTTATACACGCATCTGAGGAGAGCTCACAGAGACACATCTGTAAATTCGCCGTGATCGGGGAAAGCCTATTCCCCTGTAGACCCGGGCATGAGCAAAGCAGGTGTTCGATCGTCTCCTTCCAATTCTCACCGAGACATTGTTAACAGTAGATTTTGTGCCCGACTACCATTCGAGCGGTCATATGGCCCATCGCACCGTGGTCGGTTATGTTATGGTTACTCCGGTAATCGTTCTCAGTGATCCCTTATCTAGGGTCAGCAACTAACTCGTCTTCTTCCTCTCAACTACTGGGCAGAGTGTCCTGCAAATCCGATATATTGGGTTGCCCAAAAAGTAATTGCGGATTTTTCATATAGTCGGCGTTGACGAATTTTTTCACAGCTTGTGACTCTGTAATTGCATTCTTTCTTCTGTCAGTTATCAACTGTTACTTTTAGCTTGCTTTAGAAAAAAAGTGTAAAAAAAATTTATTTGATTAAAGTTCATTCTAAGTTTTATTAAAAATGCATTTACTTTCTTTTAAAAAATCCGCAATTACTTTTTGGGCAACCCAATACATCCACAAACTCTCACCTTGCCACCTCCTCCGCTCTGGTCATCTCTTCTCCTACGTTCAGTAGTCAGACAAAAGGCACGAGTGCAAGACCGGTCACTTGGCTGCTTATCGTGGAGGATTATTGAGGGACTCAAACCGCTCTTCCATGCACATTTGACATGACGGTTTTCGAACCGAAGGCCGGCATTCTGTCCAAATAAATTCAGAGCGTCGAAGGCGGTTTAAAAAATCGCAAACTTTGCCCATGAACAGGGGCAAAATTCTCACAAATCAATGAGTGCTATCCGATTCAAGTTTAAGCTCAATGATAAGGGGCCTCCCTTTTTATAGCCGAGTCCCAACGGCGTGCCGCAGTGCGACACCTCTTTGGAGAGAAGTTTTATATGGCATAGTACCTCACAAATGTTGCCAGCATTAGGAGGGGAAAACCAACGCTGAAAATTTTTTTCTGATGGTCTCGCCAGGATTCGAACCCAGGGATTCAGCGTAATAGGCGGACATGTTAACCTCTGCGCTACGGTGGCCTCCACTTACACTTAAAAAATCCCACTCTATCTAAAAAATCGCACGCTCATCCGGTGGAGGCCACCGTAGCGCAGAGATTAAGATTTCCACCTATGACGCTGAAGGCCTGGGATCGAATCTTAGCGAGAGTATCAGACAAAAATGTTCAGCGATAGTTTCCCTCCACCGGTCACCCCACCGCACCCATAGTATCCAGAATAGAACCATGGCCGTACCCTTTCTGCTTCAGCATCCCAAGTTCTCTTAGCTTTAGCGTCACAGTTCCACAAATATACACTAAAACGTGGTACATCCAGGATCGCTTCTTAACCTGTGAGGACCTTATCACTTCGTGATTCCGACGCATTCCAGTTTTTGCATTTTCTTGAATTCTCTGGCGAACTGCCTTTTCTCCCCAGCCTTTCAACATCCTAATTTTTAAATGATGACACTCGTTGGCATAATTTTTCGTCTTCACATTTCCTAGAACACCTTTGTGACAGGGAACCCAG